>NW_013952553.1:325218-327734 GCF_001266775.1 Austrofundulus limnaeus
TATATATAGTGCTCTGAATAGACTGTGTTAGAGAGAGACTCATCTTTAGTGTAAAACTTGTAAATAACGAAGCAGATTGAAAACGTACAGGGGAGGGTGGAGGTATCTGGGTTAGCTGTAAGCATATGCAGACCAGAAAAGTCCTCGGAGTGTTTGGCAGAAGGAGGGGGTAGGTCCTCTGGATCTCATAATCCCAGTCTCTTCCCTATTTGGTGCATTTACAATTGATCTTAACCAATACCATTCCATAGGGACACTTGATATTTTGAATACTTTCTAAAAATAACACCAAATGTGGTGAACAGCAGCTCAAATTTTAACAACGCACCTAAAGCTAGTTGTTCCAGCCCAATGTGTTCTAAAGAAGCCCAATGGGGCAGAAACCCGACTAATCTGGCAATGCTGAGTGGAACCATTTGACATAATTTTATGGATGGTGAAGATGTGTTTGTGTGTGTAGGTGTGTGGGTGTGCGTGTGTGTATGTTAAGTATGACATTCAGTTCCGTTGGGACAAGCTGCCCTCCTTGTACAACGGTTTGGGAAACACAGCACTGACACAAACCTGTTGATCTTAGTATGTTAGTTGGCTGTTTCAAAGTAAATGAAAAAGCTAATACTCTAAACAACAAAAAAAATATGCTATTATCAAAAATTTAAAAATTAAGTAGGTCTTCTGAATAGGGCTGTCTTTAAAGAAACATTTTGTCTCTCCTCCAAGAGACTTCTTCAGTGTGAGGTGTTTGAGGTAAACTCAGCCTTATAAGTGGTACTTCCATGGTGGACAAACAGGTGGCCTGTAGATGAGTGTAAACGGCAGAATCATGGCCTGATGATGTAGTTCTTCTGTACTGGACCATTCCTTTGAACAGTGGCTGTTTTTTTCCCCTGATATATAACTGGTCACAGTCCTCCTGGCACTTAACAGCATACACATTACTCTGTTTGTGCCAGGGGACCAGATCTTTGGGGTGAACCAGTCTTTGCCATAGTGTTTTTGAGTTTGAAAGGTTGTTTAGAGAAGAAACGTCTCAGTATCTCTGAAACTTCTGCAACATACAGAATGACCACTGGTCTGGGTTTGAGGTCTTCATTTTCACCTGGTGGTTGACTGGAGTCCTGTTTGGGTTTCTTGTCTGCTATGATAATCAGGTTCCCATTGATAGTCAGGTGGTTGGTGCACACAATCCTTTATAAACAATAGGTGATGATCAGGGCACTAATGATCAATTGTTAGGCTGATGGTCTTCTTTTCCATGTGAATAACAAGTTTGATTGTCATCGTTAAACTTGTTTGTCCACCATGTGAAGAAACTTCTTATAAGGCTGAGTTTACCTGAAACTCTCCAGACAGAAGAAGTCTCTCAGAGGAGAGACAAAATGTAAATAAGAACCTGTACAACCCATACCTACTTAATTTTTTTTCTAACTGGATTACTGAGATGCATCAGAACAATTCTGCTATTATCTGCAGCAAAACCCTTCCAGATTTTTTTCTTTTTAGTCCATAAATGTACATTTTAAGAAAGATGTTCAACTATTATAAAATTGCTCAGGTCTTTGCCTTCACATGCAAACATGTTGCACCTGTGATCAGTTCATTTAATCACGTGTAAGATCCCCCCCGCAATAGTTTTTTATCCAGAAATTCAGAAACACTGAAGTTGCAACACTTTTTTTTTCGCTGCTTCCATTTTAACTGTGTGTTTTTTTTTGTTTTGTTTTTGTTCATTTAATTGAAATAAATGTAAACACAGTTATGAATGTGCAGTTTGGTCAGAGGTATGGATCAAGACATAGACCATTTTTCATTGGCTGTGACCCACCCCCCATTCCAAATTTAAACATCAGTAATGTTCACTGGTGTCTGAAATTCCATTGTAAAATGTGGAATTTGAATCTTGATGATATGCATCATAACTATTGTAATCAGACACCCCAAGCTTCTCCTCCTTTATTAATTGTCCAAAGCATAATGATTTATTGTCGTCCTGAAGAAGGATTATTAATTTTCTGCTTGATTATACCTGTGGGCGGCAACAACACTGTTCTGCATAGAAGCATCTGCTAAAGGGAAAAAAAATCACATGAAAAGAAATTCTTTTGAGATACAACAGCTCATTTTTACTTTAATCAAACATACATAAGGTCCCGTTGATTAGAACATTGGCATGCGTTCAGAGGGAAACTCTTTAATGAGCATTGTCTGATTTGCTTTGTTCAGACTTGCAACTGAACAAAAAAAAAAGAAAGAAAGAAAATAAAAACTTTCTTTTGTGTGCACTTAGGTCCAAAGATGGTCTTTTTTAAACATGCTGCATGCTGGAACTTGGTGAAGCACTTCTGTCCTGCATCCCACACTGCACCTGCACACCGCAACAAAACCCAAAACAAAGTGTGGTGCCGTAAGGTGCCGGCGTAGTGCTGATGGTTTACATTCCACAGGAACAGTGGAGAATGACAGGAGTGTGTGTGTGTGTGTGTGTGTGTGTGTGTGTGTGTGTGTGTGTGTGTGTG
>NW_013952553.1:329103-331863 GCF_001266775.1 Austrofundulus limnaeus
GGCTGTGATTTATAAAGGAAAGATGCACAGAAACATGCGTACGCACGGTTTTATAGATCTGAATTTTTTTGGCGTACGCCATTTCCGCCTTTTGGCCATACGTTCACTTTTAGTATGGTTTCCACGCAATCCTTTATAAATGAGACCCCAGATCAGTTTGAAACTTTACTCAGCTAAGGTCGGTGTCACACTACAAGCAAATCATGCCGATTTTTGCCCTTCCGACAATCTTAAGGAAGTCCAGATTATCGTGATGGCTCTAAAGATAATCATAGCAGATATTCCCGCCATGGGTGGTGAGTTAGAGTGATCTAGTCGGCTCAGAAGGACGTCGGGACCGCTCCAACCTCAAATCAAGGCATATTCAACATGTTTGGTTTTTTGGCCCGATATCACAGTGTATGTGTGGCATTCACCTGAGAACAAACGAGCTCGCAGCCTGTTGAAAGAGACGTGTAGCCAATCAGAAAGAGAGGTGATGTAAACACAGAGGGGATTCCAAAATACAGAAGACAAAAAAAAACTTTCATAACTCTCCAGAAAGTCTGCTGGATGTTAAAAGTCCTATGGAATTGTTTTTCCTCTGGTAAAAATAGTCCACAAACAATCAAAATTGTTTCTTCCTTGTTGCAAATGTTTATTTACTCTGAACTCACATCTCTCTGGAGGTCACGTGAGATTTTTCCTCGGACATCTGAATTCTCGCCAGATTTCAGGAAGTCTCGCGTGATTTAATATCTGACAGTTCATGAATGGAACATCATTTTGTGTGTGGTGTGTTGTCTCTTGCCATGTGACTGTACACCACACACTGTAGGACCAAACCTGGTATATACAGGATTTTTTTATCTTCATGTGTGGGCTCTCTCAAGTCTTTGAAAATCGGCCGACTGGTTTAAAATCTTGTAGTGTGACTCAGCCTTAAGGCACTAAAATAAAGGGTTCACCAAGTCCCCCCCCCCCCGTCCCCCCTCCTCTAATTGTCTTTACTCTTTCAGCACAGCAACCTTGCAAATTCATTCAAAGCCCACTGCACGTTTACATCCACACAGCTGAAGGTTGTGTAACACTGGTTCCACTGCCATAAGCTTGGCTTGGTTGTTCACCACCTTCTTAATCCATCCGAGCCCGTCCATCAATGCCGCATCTCGTGTTGTCGCTCTCAGCAGACATCTGCTGATATCAGGGTCACCTTTTGATAGGAGAAAGCTGCAGAAATATTTATTTGCGCGGATGTTGAAAACTCTGCAAAAAGCTTCATTTGCGGCTCCGCTGATAGGAAGGACCATTCTTGTCCATCCAAGCAAATTTCTTGTGACTTTCATTAACTTCATTGAATAAGATGCGTAATTAAAGCTGCTAAAACGAGGGGGAAAAATTAGATATTTTGATGATGGAGGTAAGAAGGGTTACATCACAGCAGCCTAATCCTAAATCAGCCGTGTGCTTTTTTGCTAGATGGGTTGATACGTTGGTGCTGAGAAGAGCAGACAACTTGCTGTTCACTCTGCCCTCTTTGGCCACTAAGAAGGAGAGACAGATTAATTAAAAGACCTTTGCAGCCAATGAAGACAGGTGGCAATAATCCTGACAAGAGACAGATCTGAAGCCCCTCATACAAAACCAATTTCAGCCGCGCTCCATTTTTCAAAAGCTCATCAGGGTGAGGAACGAGGGAGTTGAACCTGTATGGCTGCAGAATTTGTTTCTCTCTGATTGCCTTGTCAGGATATCTTATCTGATGGCAGATGACCAAAACCCCACCCTTCACAGACAAATGCTTCCTCGTTCTGTATCTATAAAGTACAAGCCGCTCCGCACAATGCTTCCTCTGTTTCTCCACCAGCGTGCACTGTCTTGCGTTCTCCCACAAGGACGCACACACAGCCACAATCAACCATTTAGCAAGGCACCACTACTGTCTTGAGACTCATGCGGCACTTTAAAAAGATAACTTGGGCAGAATTGTTACTTGAATTTAACACTGGGAACACATACAGCAGATAAAATCTTTTACTCGGCAGCTGCCAGTTTTTATGTTTGACAAGGATGACTTCAGGTCAAGATTAATTTTATTTATATAGCACATTGAAAAGCAACCATTGTTGAATAAAGTGCTAAAAAGGGTATGCTATATGAATCAGTAATTAACTTCATTAACACAATAAAATATATAAAAAATAAACCAAAGTTTAAAGCAAATAACAAAAGTACTCATTGCAAAGTATGAAATCAAAAATCAAAAATAAATACATATTCGTAAGTAAAGCAAATGGTGCATTCTAAAAGAGTTTACTCCAGGGGTGCCCAACCTTTTTTAAACCAAGAGCTACTTTTGAAGTTGTCAGTTTGCCGAGATCTACTCATCCAGTCTCAGTATAAAAAAAACATAATTTTTCATCTCCCCACTCCTCACTTCTTTAAAGTAAATAAAGCAGAACGTAATGTGTTGCTAGTTTTATTTAATTTAAAGTATTGTCAAACAAAACTATCTACTTAAACATTTATTTACCTACAAAAGAAGAAAATATAAAATCCTTACTTAACTCCTGACAGAGAAACAGAAAAGTGATGCTCGAACAAAAAGGACCATTTTTTTACCTCCTTCAATTAGTACTCACTGTAACGTGGGAGCTATGAAGGCTGAAAACCCTGAGAATCACAGACTTAAATAACTTTGGAGCACGGCAACTCGTCTCCATTTATTCAAAGAAATCTCTTCTCTTCTCTCCATACAGGGGAGGAAAAACAAAACAAAAA
>NW_013952553.1:332398-340084 GCF_001266775.1 Austrofundulus limnaeus
TATTATATTATATGTAATTCTAAAATGAGGGTACACACTCATTGTAAACAAAACACTCAAATAAATACCCCAAAAGTCCTGTGGAAACTTGAGTCATGCTATTTACATAAATAAGGCTGGTCGAAGTTTGTGTAAATCAATCAAACCAGAAGATAATTTTGAAGAAGATAAATGTGTAGAAATATACGAAATGTTTAACTTTGTTTAATCGACATACTTTACTCAACAAATCTGATCTTAATAACAAATAAAAATATAAATTATTGTGCATCTGGAGCACAAATGGTTCTTTTAATGGATGCCTCCATCAATTACCTTTTTTCACTCACTTTGGCTGTTTCTGTAGGTAAACAAACACGTGGTAGTTCACATGAAG
This sequence comes from Austrofundulus limnaeus, assembly GCF_001266775.1. Classification (NCBI taxonomy): domain Eukaryota; kingdom Metazoa; phylum Chordata; class Actinopteri; order Cyprinodontiformes; family Rivulidae; genus Austrofundulus; species Austrofundulus limnaeus. Next base: position 332,775 of record NW_013952553.1, read on the forward strand.
TTAGAAATATTGTTGGGAAATGTTTAAATTAAGGACACCTTAGCCATATGAACAAAAAATGTGCAACTTTTGTTTTTGTACTATATATGTATATACATATATGTATATATATATATATATATATATATATATATATATATAATTGTGGGTCTTTTGTCCAGTGGTTCATGAGATGTTTTGTTTTGGCAGATTGTGCATACACAGTATGACTGTCCAGCCAGGGAGACCAGCCAAATTATATAACATCTGACACTGCCTTGTCTATATAATGCCAAAACCTTGACTGAGGGTGAGTGTGATATTTAAGGGAAACCAGGCGTGGCAACAATTTTCAGTTGTCCTGGCGGATCCTGGGGTGTTTCCAGGCCAGAGAGCATACATAAACTCTCCATCGAGTCCTGGGTCGTCCCATGGGCCTCCTACCTGTGCCCAGAACACCTCTAAAGGGAGGAGTCCAGGAAGCATCCTAATCAGATGAACCACCTCAACTGACTCATTTCGATGTGGAGGAGCAGTGGCTCTACTCTGAGCTTCCCCTGGATGATGAAACTCCTCAGTCCATCTCTAAGGCTGAGCTCAGCCACTCTATGAAAGATGTTCATTTCGTCCGCTTGTATCCCGGATCTCGTTCTTTAGGTTATGATCCACACCTCATGACTGTAGGTAAGGGTTGGAGTGTAGATGGACCATTAAATTGAGAGCTGTCAACTTAACTCCTTCTTCACCACAAACGACCAGAGCAACGTCTTCATTACTGAGGATGAGGCCCCAATCCATTGATCCATCTCCGGCTCAATCCAACCATCACTCGTGAACAAGACACCCAGATACTTAAACTCTTCCATTTGAGGCAGAGACTGTCCCCCAACCAGGAGGGGGCATTCCCCAAGAACCATGGCCTCAGATTTAGAGGAACTGACTTTCATCCCAGCCGCTTCACACTTGGCTGCGAACCACCCCAGTGCACGCTGAAGGTCTTGGCTCAAAGACGCCAGCAGAACCACATCATCATAAGCAGAGACAAGATACTGTGGTTCCCAAACCAGACACCCTGCTCTGCGCAACCTCCTTGAGATCCTGTCCATAAACACTACAAACAGGATTGGAGACAAGGGACAGCCCTAGCAATGTCCAGCCAACACTTTCTTGCACACAAAGTTAAAATTATTCCAAACAATGAAATATATAATAATACTGATATGGGTACTATTACATTGTGCCATAATGATCAACCATATGATAACGTTGAAGGAAATTTTGTGACTGATTAACTGAATTTAAGATCCAATATTGTATATCACACTTCGTACAGCCATATGGTTTAAACAGAGAATGAGGGAGCATGTCTTATCAATGTGTTCCCTTTTGTCTCTATAAACAATGCTGGTTACATTCATTACATTCATTTTAAGGTTTGACGTAAAAAGGACCACCTCCAGGGGTGTTACCAGGAAGTCAGATGTACACCTTAAGAGGTTGATTCATTTTTAATCATTATGCAGTCTTCTCTTAGATCAGCCTGAGACAGACGCTGGCTGTTAGAGAGGGTGTTATTGTTTTTGTTCTGATAAGGCCAAGGCTTTTTTATTCACTCTCAGAGGCCTTCTGATGGCTGCCTGGGTCTGTATTGAGTCAGACTGAGAATAAAGCCTTCTACAAGAGATCAACGTTGTTTAATTTCCCTTTGGAACCAATAAAGTATTTTTGAATAGAACTGAACTGTTTTCTGCTATTTTATTCAGACTTCCAATTTATTGATCATGATTTTGTTACACCCTAAAATTACTGCGTTAAGCTTAAAGTAGTGTGCCTGTAGTACTAATGTGCATTTAGGAAATCACCAACATAAATGCAGAGATGTCATATCCTTCTAGATGATGCTGCTTCAGCAACTCCTCCTTACAGCTGTAATTCAGTTGGTTCTTTGATCAATATTCTTAGGAAATTGGCTTAGTCTTTGATCTTGAGCTCAGAAAACATTTATGTCTTCATTAACTTTATGCTTTATCTTAGAAAGGCTATATTGCAGCTGTTAAAAGTGTTCAATTTAATTCTTAAAGATGGCGCCATCACTGATGTCACAGAAGTATCAGTGCTGCTCTATAGAAGTCTAAATTTGGCATATATTCCTTATAACAGTCCCACAGATAAGAACGCAAAGAAACAAAGCTGCAGTGTGGATGGGAATGTGTAGTGCATTGTTTTGCTGTGATCACTTAGACTTATACATTTAAATGTACTCGGTTTTAGTTCCTAATCATTTCGTCTGTACTCTTCGTAGTTTCAGGCCAATTCATCAAGCAGAGCTGCTTCAAACACCCAAAGGATGTGCGAGCTAAAAGTTAACATGAAGCGGAAGCAGCAGAAACTCAATAGAGGGCTCTGGTTCAGACTATTTATCTTGGTTATTGTCAGGTACAATGAGGTTATTTATCTGAATGGACCCCACTTGTTTTGCAGCAACGCAATCACCAGCGCGATACTGTAATATTGCTATGCATTGACAATTAGCATGTAATAATGTGCTGCGCTTGCATTAATGTGATTGAGCCTATCTGTTAGGGGTGTGCATAAATACCGTTCTTTACTCCCCCTTTTCATCTCTCTAGCCTGTCCTCCTCCAGGGCGCCTTGGTGGTTGCTGACAGGATCCACCACGACTGTCCAAAAACCACTCCCTCAGGAGCAGTAATTTCCAGCCATTCCATAAGTGAGTCACAACAAAGAAAGCTCACCGAGCATGAAGGCTGCTGAGTAAAAATCACACTTCTAAAAAAAAAATTAAGGGTCATAGAGCCAAATTAATTTTCCCCCAAAAATTAATGATCTGGGAAAACATTATAGCAAGAATTTTTATCTTGTGAAAAGTCAAAAGGATGGATGAACCCCCATCTCTTCTCTCCTTGTGTGCATTGAAAAGGCTCAGATGCAAAAGGAACCTTATTAGAGACGAGATCCCAAACAGCCTGATGGATCTCATCAATCACACTTCTACTTTGGAGGTGTAATACCAGTCAGAGGAAGTGGCCATGGAGGGGAGGGCAAATGGGAAGGAAAGGCATCAGGCTTTTAATCTCAATAAGTTAATAGACTTTCGAGTTTGGCCCTCTTAAGTGGAACTTCATCCCTGATGTTAGCAAACAAGCTGCATGTTCACTGGAGACGGAGGAGTCTCTGGAGCTGCTTGGCATTTTCACATTACACAGTTAATTTGTGTTACACCTGAAACTGGGAGATCTAACAAGAGTTTGTCGATACACCTATAAGAGCCAGTTAAAGGTTACTAAGTACCAGACTAGCATAGAGAAACAATCCAGATCTTCTCTGCTGCAAGTGCACAAGAGATCGTAATGGGTAGTTGTTGTAGCTTGAAATCCCCAGCATGGTACTCAAAACAACACAAGACACAGTTATTGTGTCAAACTACAAAAAAGCACGGAGTTGGCTGAAGGACCGCTTTAATTGGAGCAACATCCCTTCATCACCATGAAAGTGGTGTAGTCACAAATGTGGTGAAAAACATGTCGGTGGTTGTTGCACTTGTGAGACATAGAATCAGTATCTTTAAATTAACTGATGTGTTCTGCTGTCTGTATCAGCTTGAAATAGTTGGAAATTTCATTATACTGCGGTCACATGATAGAGACCCCAGACAAATAAAACATCCTCACATCATAAAACTATTTAAACAAAGTTTTAAACAAAGTTAACTAAACCCAACTAAACAGCTGTGACAGAGTGGTTAGAAGAGCCATCCTGTAACCAGATGGTTCAATCGCCCGTTCCAGCCATCTCAGTTGTTGTGTCCACCCGCTTCGGATGTTATCATCCATTAAATGGACATTATTAGCCATTATCAGTCCCATAGAATGGCTTCAGACTGGCTTCGGACTGTCCCGACTTTGCCGCCTAGTGGTTTCTCCGTCCCATAGAATGGCTTCAGACTGTCAGCTGGTTAGTATGAGGCATAAAACCACTAAGGTTTTTTTCATGTAATCTGGTTAGTATGAGGCATAAAACCACTAAGGTTAATTTTAGAGAAAATGTCATGGGCTACAATAAAGTAGACTGGCCTCCGGCGGTAGCAGATTGTTGCATTCCAACGTATATGGCACTGGTAACCCACTAAGGGGCACGGTCGGGACAATCTGAAGCCATTCTATGGGAAAGATAACCGCTAACAACGTCCATTTAATGGACTGATAACATCCGAACTGGCTGTTGTGTCCTTGGGCAAGATACTTCACCCACCTTACCTGCTGATGGTGGTTAGAGGCAGGGGCAGGGTTGGTTTGAAATTCAGCCCAGGAGCTTGGTTTGGAGAGGCCTTTTCATTTAATCGCATGATGGACACAAGCAGAACCATAATTTTAATGCAGATACATTATCTGCAGTATTAAAACTGTTTTTTCAACAACCAACTACAACAAGTAACTTGTCTGAAATATCAAAGCAAATACTGGCAAACAAAAACCCAACCTCAAAAGGTATAAAGACCTATCACCCTAACACATCCATCCATCTATCCATCCATCCATCCATCCATCCACACATTCATCCATCCATCCATCCATCCACACATTCATCCATCCATCCATCCATCCATCCATCATCCATCCATCCATCCATCCACACATTCATCNCATCCATCCATCCACACATTCATCCATCCATCCATCCATCCATCCATCCATCCATTCATCCACACATTCATCCATCTATCCATCTCTTTATCTTGTACTGCTTTATCTGCATGAAAAGAAAATTAGTAATAATAAAGATTATAAATAGCTCATTAACACCAGAAAATAAGTCAGATGTCTGATTCAGAAAGCTACTAACATTACTTGCAGAAGTGTGTATAGTCTTATTGTTTCTGTGTGACTGGAGGAGCCTCTTTAGACCACAGCATTCTAGTCCAAAACTAGTCTTTGTCACACCAACAAACATATGTTCACTTTCTCCTGAAAGATTTTTTGACATATTTTTATCCAGAGTGAGTCTACTGTACGTTTGTGAATAAAGATGTAGATTTTACTTATTTTATACCTTGTACACACTTGGGAACATTCACAAAAGTATTAAAATCAATTTAGATCACCAGTTTAGAAAATGTGAACACTTACTGGATAAAACTCATTTATAGATCAGTCAGAAGAAAGAAAAATACTTTGTGAAGGGAAGTTGTGAAATTTTCAGCCTGTTTCAGATGTCAAAAAGACTAGATTTAGATTGGGAAGCAGATGGAAACATGTAGCATGCAGAATATGCAGACAGACAATACACGTGGATTTTATTTTGAAATCAGAAGTTTGAGGGAACGGACTTTTAGCTAAACAGTTAGCTCGTCTAAACCTTTGTAATAAGTGTAGAAAATAAGTAAATGTTGCTTCGCCTCGTCCCCTGGATGTAACTAACAGCCTGGGAATCTCTCCTCCCGTGGACAAAGCTGGTTTCTCTGCTTCACCTCTGCAGCTTCTCTCCCACAGGAGCTCAGCCAGCAGCTCTCAGCCACAGGTAACTGTTACACCTGCTTGACCGATCCGTCGGGTTTGGAAATGTGTTCATAGACTGTAGGCAGCTTTCTGTGGCTTTCTTGAATCTCTTTAATAGTGTCACTTCACGCTGAGTTTCCCGCTTCAGAAAAAAAGTAGAAAACAAAACAAAACAAAAAAACTCTCTCTGAATATCACCTGTAGCTCGCCCTTTTTCCAGTCTTTTGTTTAGCTGGATTTTAATTTCTTTGATGTAGTTACCACTACAGTCTGCTTTAATCAAATCCATTTACTTGCGCTGTTTTTATTTAGGTAATAATTGTTTTAAAAGTGGCGACAACTTGTTGTGATTGACAGCTGCATCTCTGCCTCCTTCTCTCCAGAAATAAGTCAGAAAGAAAGAAAGAAAGAAAGAAAGAAAGAAAGAAAGAAAGAAAGAAAGAAAGAAAGAAAGAAAGAAAGAAAGAAAGAAAGAAAGAAAGAAANAAGAAAGAAAGAAAGAAAGAAAGAAAGAAAGAAAGAAAGAAAGAAAGAAAGAAAGAAAGAAAGAAAGAAAGAAAGAAAGAAAGAAAGAAAGGAGTTTTTCCGTGCTATTATAAACCCCTTCTTATAGGGTGATACATTTTTGGAAAATAAGCTTATATTGTAGCCTATAAGCTTCATGGCCGCATGACCCGGGTGTTAAAGTAGGCATTAAAAAAGATGTAGTAATTGTTGCTGTTTGGTTGCAGAAATTAGTTTGATGTGTCTAAGTTTTTGAAGCTGGACTACAGAACTTGATCATCTAAATAATGGTTAATCTTAATTTCATTTTACAACCATACATTTGACTGTAACTTAGGTGGACCCCCCAAAAAATTGCTCCTAAAAATTTCCCTGTTTGATGACCCCACCCCCAATAATGAGATGGGATTTTCGCCCTTGCACTAACCTTTTCCTTTTTCCCCTCAACTTTACTGCTCCATTCATCCATCTCTTTTTCCTTTCTTTTCGACATGTTTGTTAATTTTACCCGCTCTATTGTCATCTTCTGTTTCAAGTTGGGCCGGGCTCCTCCTGCTCGCATTGAACGTTTAACTATTCCACCGGCTGAGCTCATGTGGGCGGTGCGACCGCTGAGCCGCAGCAGCGTTTTATGAGGTTGATAAAAACAAAACAAATGTACCAGCCAATTCGGCCTGGAACTGACCGGCCGTTCGGGAATCCTCCCGAACACCCCCTATTGCCACCACGCCCCCTGGTAAGAGGATCCCGTGGCGCCGGTTCATGGCAGCCCTGCCTCTATCAGAATGCCCCAAGACAGCCGTGGCTACAATGTAGCTTACCATCATCAGTGTATGAAAGAGTGAACCACTGTAGTGTAAAGTGCTTTGGGGTCCGATGGGGTTTGATAAAGCACTATAAGTCCATTTACCAAAAATAGTACTAACAACCATTTTGCATGAACTTAAAAGATAAAAAAAAATGTTTCAGAATGATCAAAGCAACCAGCTTGTCTTTGAAAATGTTAAAGGCCCTCTTCAAACTGGATAACAAACCCAAAGTCACTTTTTAAAGATTCAGTCTGGATGGTCTTTATATTAGGTGAGCATTAAGAATGCAGTTTACTTGGCATTATGCTGGAAAGAGTGTGTTTTGTCACAACTCTTGTTGAGGAGGGGGGGCTTCAATGGAAGTCACCTACCGACATGAAGAAATTTTGTAAGTGATTAACGGAATATTCAATTCAGTTTTGTATTTTATACTTTCTGATCATTTCAGTCTGTAAGGTTGAAGCTGACAAAGAGTTGGTGTGTGTGTGTGTGTGTGTGTGTGT
>NW_013952553.1:340309-347424 GCF_001266775.1 Austrofundulus limnaeus
TATAGTAGAAAGAAAGTTGTCAGGGTGTTAGAGTTTCTGCTTCTGAGCAGAGTTGTGCTGCTGTGTTTGGGTTTTCCTGACATCAGCCCAAGGTCTGACTGAGGCCTGTGTGCTGAATGCTGTGTGAACCTGAGTGGAGTCAGAGGACTGAAAATAAAGTTTTTAACAAGAAACCCAGCTGAATCCTGTTTATTCAAACATACCATTTTGAACAATGCATATTTTTCCAACAGACAGTTGCCCATGCCTGGTTTAATGTGACGTATCAGTCCAACCAGGGCCACTTGTTTCCTCAGTACCCACAAAGAAGGAAGTGAAATCTGTGTACTTTGAAGTCAGAAGTCCTAAAGAAATGTTTCAACTCACTGCTTAACCTGTATAAAAGGAAAGGATGCATTTGTGTCTGCATCTGAAGAAGAATACATGAGCAAATCACGAGGAGGAAAAAGATAATAAAAGGAACGTCTCTCAATTATCAGCGACTCAGGTTCTATTGCTTGTTTTGAAGAGCGTTCAAATGTTTCGGATCATTCATGAACGTCACATTTGTAGTTATTTATTTATTTATTTTTGTAGACAGACATTCTGTAAATCCATTTCCCCACTTACAGTATGTGTGTCCACAAAACCACAACTTCACTGCTTTTCATTAAAAAAATTGTATTATACGCATGGAGCTTCTAGGATATGAGACCAAGACTATTCCCCAAGTGCTGCAGTTGTGGAAATGACCCATTTATGTAGTCAATAAAACTTGTATGCCTTATATATGCTGGGCAGTTTTATTTTGTTCCAACATAATAATTTTAAAGGATAGAACACTCACTCAAAGTTGAATTTTTTCCCTCCCACTGTCATTGATTTAATGCTTTCAAAATGTTTCCATGTAGCTTCTCAGTTTCATTTTAACGTTCTGATCCTATGTCCACTGAAGGCTAGTCTTTTTTAAACAACTTTTTAACCATAAAAAACAGTGTTCAGTACTGTCAACAAATCCCACTCAGTGATGCCATTTTTCAAAGAAATGAATAAAAGTAATATTGCTAATTAAAAAAAAATATATAAATAAATCGTGATAGTCCTGAAAATTCTTTATCTTGGTGACAATCCTGTAGACAAAGATGGTGTCGCCTCAATCAGCCTTTTGTCAAATCAAGGCCAAACAAATCTGAATCAGGCTGAAACGGCTTTATTAGATTCTCTGAGCTGAAGTCATTATGTGTGCTGAAGGCAAAATTTGGGGAGTGAAACAAAACAAAACATCACGTTCTCGCAGAACAAAAGCAAAATTCTAGTATTTTGAAGACGAGTCTTAGAGAGGAAATGGGACAATGGTCATGCACAGTATTTGACAAATGAAGCAATAACTTAAATGAATAAATTAAAAAAACTTTGAGGATGTTTATCACAAGAATAGCAGTGTTCCTATCCTCCCTCTTTTTGTCATTTTTTTTTGCCTCTCATTATAAATTCACATAATGTACTAATCCTACATCCAGACTGAGAATCAAGGTATAACTTCAAAATTCAACAAGCACTACATTAACCACTGGTTTTTAAGAAGAAAATCACACTAGGTTATTTACATCCTCATGTTTTATGGCTATGACCTTTAAACACTACACCAATCAATCAATAGAAGAGGGAAGCAGCCTATTGGGAATATTTAAACCCACAGATTCAGAAAGTAGGACACTATTTATCCAAACACAATCAATATTAATAGCTGGACAGTCAACCCAAATACATTTTCTGCATATTTTTCCACATTAGTCCCTCTAGAAGCAAGCATGCGTGCACGCTCTCTCACACGCACACAAGAGGGTTGTAATTAATGAACAACAGCTGTCATGTTGGTAAACCAAAGGGGACCCAATATTATCTGCATAAAGTCATGGCCAGAATGTTTGACCCATCATTTTAAAAAGCTGCAACACTCTGAGGTTTTAGGTTTGACACTGATCAGCAGAAATAGATAGTGGTGAGCGAAGAACAAGCAGCTGCCTCTAATGGAATACCAAACAATGATAGTTCTTACAGGTTCTACACCAGCGGAGCATACAAGTCTGTTTTAAACTTTTTACTGTATAAATAAATACAAACTCAGAAAATGATTAGCTCTTTGTGTACCATTATCACACAATAAATAATTGATCCAAGTCAATGAGTTTTTGTTCATAAACAAGCAAACTGACCAAAACCAAAGAGTTTATACAGTACAGCTAAAGTGAGCCCCGCCTATCCCGTCCACTGTTAGCATCTGTGACAACACGAAGGAGCAAAAATGCAATCAAACAGGGCGTCGGCTCACAGCCGCCATAGCAACTATTACATAGATTACCAGCAAGCCCAACTGGATCTGTGTCACTTTTTTTATATTTACAATAACCAATACAATAAATTTATATAATTGGTAATTATGTTAATTTTATTAAACTATCATGTTAAACAGCAGATATTATATACACAAGAAAAATATATAATTTTTAAGTAATAATGATCCAAACCAGACCTGATGTCGGTCAATAACTTGGACATTGGTATTTTTTTCTTGATATGCTGCCAGCATGCACAGTAATGGTAAATCCAGACTCTTGCTCATTCTGCTTAGTCCTGCAGCTTCTGGTCACGTAGTTCAGACTCACTCCTGCTGTTGTATACAGTCCCCTCCAAACGTATTGGAAAAGCAAGTCAAATTCCGTCCATTTTATTGTTCACTGAAAACACTTGGGTAGATGAACAGATGAGCATGAGACAAGTGTCCAGAATGTCAGCCTTTTATTCCAAACCAAGTTTCCTCAACACAGAGCACACCTTCCCCACCCCACGGCTCCTTCAGGGCAGCAACAACTAGCAAACACCCGTGAAAACCATATCTGCTGAGCTCCCAATACCATTTCTCAGTGCAGCCAAGGAAACTACTCCAAGCTTCCGATGTGTGTGTATGGTCTTACCAGCTGAAACGTTGTCTCTGTAACCGCTCCGGTTCTTTAGAAAACATACTTTACACTCTGACAGTAAGTTTCATATGTATCCAGAGATGCAATTTTCCAAAACCGATCTTTCATAATGTTGCTGCTTTTTAAATCATTACAAAGCGACACTCCAGCTTGTGAACAAGAGAAAGCGGCTGTGATGATGTGCTGAAATGGGCATGATGGTATCCAAAGAAGGTTCTTAAAGAGACAGAGGCCAATTTCAAGGTGTTTAGAAATGGAAATGAACGATAAGTCAAATGTATTTTTGATTTTAACATAAAAACAGCATTTTCATAAAAACTGATGGTGACATAGTTACTTTATCATGGTATAGAATTTAAATATATGCCTGAGAAATACATAATGTTGCCTCTTTAAAGTAAATAATATTTTATATTTGGTATAACCCTTTTTTTGTAATGACTGCCTCAATCCGGCAATCCATCATCACCAAACTGTTGCATTGTTCAACTGTGATGATGTTTACCACAACTTCTTTCAGTTCTTGTTTCAGTGGGTTTCTCCCTTCACTCTCCTTTTAGGTGAAATGCTCTGTTGGGTTCTGGTCTGATGATTGACTTGGGACAACAGATGAAAATTACCTGTGGCTTACTCTGGCACATTTACAGAAATGTTGATTAATGTGCATTGTCCCTTCTAAATAAATAAATTCAAATAAAAATTTCATATCTAAAACCTTCCACGTTTTCCCCTGATGAAGTCTTTTGTTTTGCTGGCAGTGTGCTTATTGTCCTGCTGCAATGATAAAATTACTCCAGATTAGTTTGGATGCATTTCTCAGTAAACTGTCAAACAAAAATGTTTTGTAAACTTCAGAATTCATCCTGCTGCTGCCATCATCTGTTCCATCATCATTAAATATTAATGAGCCTGTTGTAGAAGCAGCCATGACATTACCTGCACCATGCTTCACAGATGAGCTTGTGTACTTCTGATCAGAAGCAGTTCCTTTGTTTGTCCACACTTTGGTCTTTCCATCACTGATAGATTAACCATGGTCTCATTAGTCCACACGATTTCCTTCCAGAACTTTTGTGGCTCATCTATGTCCTTCTTTACAAATTTCAATCTGGCCTTCTGTTTCCCATTACTGATGAGTGGGTTGTATCGTTCTGTATGTCCTCTATATTTCTGCTCTCTGAGTCTTCTTCCAACAGTGCATTGTGATACCTTCACCCCTGCACTGTGGAGAATCTTGATGGTGATGTCACTTACTGATGTGTTGGGGTTATTCTTCAGCTCTCACAATATTCCTGTCATCAGCTACTGTTGTTTTCCTTGGCTGACCTGTTGGACATGTGCTGCTCAGCACATCAGTAGTTTCTTTCTTATTCAGGACATTCCAAATAGTTTTTTTTTCTTGTTATGCCCAATGTTTGTCCAATGGCTCTGATTGCTTTTCCTTTTTTCAGCTTTAAAATGGCCTGATTTTCTCCTGTAGACAGCTCTCTGTCTTCATGTTTCTTTAAGAAGAAATATCTACTTTATAGTTTTAAACCCAGGCCAAAAAGTAGACAAGCCATGCAGAGCTATTTAATGTTTGAACAATCAACCTTAAAGGAAACACCTGGTCAATAAGAAACACCTGTCAGTCACATGTTCCAATACTTTTGCTCATCTAAAATGCTGTGGTGTAATACAAACGGTGATATATCCTAAGTTGTTTAACACATCTAAGTACCAGGAAATAAAAGCTGACATTCAGAACTCTTGTCTCATGCTCATCTTTTGATCCTAAACTCAAATGTCTTCAGTGAACAACAAAAAGTACAGAATTTGACTTGCTGACTTTTGGAGGGGACTGTATACTCATCCCTGGTGGACCAGTGCAGTCTTGGCTTTTTGTTTGCCTCACAACAACTGAATACAAATTTGAGAAAATTAATTAAAAATTTTCTGTTTTTCACCTCTAAATTTTTGAGTTTTTATAGGGTTCTTCTTAAGCCACCGCTAGCACATCTGTTAAACAGTCTACTCCAGTTTCCAGAGGGGTTCTCAAACTCTTCTCCATTGCACTTTTGTTTCAAGTATTTTCTGATGAGCGCCAAGACATTAATGAGATTGAACCTCTCATCTTCTCTCTTCTCACCATTCACTTTCAAGAATTACAGCACAGTTTTTCTTAAAACGATTAATTTGCATGTTTTTTTCCCAACCATGGTCTTAAAATAACTCTTCAACATAAAGCAGATTGTACTTTAAAACTTAAAATGTAAAAATGTGTTAAGCATGATAAACAATCTGTGGGTTCACTGCAGACAATGGCAATTTACACTACATGCGTCTCCTCTCTGCTGCGCTCTGGTCCGACCTCTGCAGCAAATACACAACCATTCTAATCAATGAGAGTGTTTATACTGGTTCCGCACGGCTGTGCAGGGCAGCACTGAATGGAAGCCGATCCGCCAAAATTAGATCCGATCATATTTCTTCTGGAGCTGCTCCGGAGTCAACCTCAGAGTTCTCGCATGTAGACTGAACCGCTACAAGAACTCATTTGTTCCACTTTCTATTAAAGACACAAACAGTAACAAATAGTAATCATAAGTTGCAACTTCAGGTAATGATTAAGATTTTAAACTGTATCGACATGCTTCTTTTATGCATTTATTTCTCTTGAAATGTATTTATTGTAAATCAAAAAGAAAAAATAAGTAGGTCCTCTGGATGGGTTCTTCTTTAGTGAAACGTTTAATCTCTCCTCCAAGAGACTTCTTCAGTCTGATAAGTTCAGGTGAACTCAGCCTTATAAGCACTGCCTCCACATGGACAAACAGGTTAGTCACGTGCAAAAGATGGCCATCGCCTGATAGGCTTGATTAGCTCTTTTGTTCATAGAGGGTCATGTGCTCCATCACCTGACTTGGTTAGGTGTTTTGTTATGTGTATGTAGTGAGTGCAAGCGGGGTTCAACGTCCCCTTGTTTTTGTCTATCTTTCCCTCTTTGTGTTGGTATCCTTGGGGCCCTGATTCACACCTTTTGCTCACAGGGGGCTGAGTCATACTTGCAATAACAGCATTGTAGGAGGAGGACAATTGGACACGCAGGCCTCCACCTCGGTTTAATGGTGGACGTTTTTTCTTCACAAAAATGGCTTCCTTTACTCCTCTCTCAAACCAACGTCCCTCCCTATCAAGGATGAGAACATCTTCATCCCTGAAAGAGTGACCGCTGAGTGAACTAATCTTTGTCGTAACATGTTTTGGGGTTTGGAAGTCACTGGGACGTCATGTTTAGAGAATAAACGTCTCAGTTTCTCTGAAACTCCCACCACATATGGAATGACAGCTGGTTTGGGTCTGGCTTTAGGATCTTCATTTTCACCTAGCTGTTAGCTGGAATCCTGTTTGGGTTTCTTGGCTGCTTTCAGAAAAGCCCAGTTAGGATAACCTCACTGCTCCAGGGCCTGTCTTGTGTGTGGCTATTGTCAGGCGATGGCCCTCTTTTGGATGTGACTAACCTGTTTGTCCACCATGTGGAGGCAGTGCTTACAAGGCTGAGTTCACCTGAAACTCATCAGACTGAAGAAGTCTCTTGGAGGAGAGACGAAACATTTCAHTAAAGAAGAACCCATCCAGAGGACCTACTTATTTTTTCTTTTTGCTTTTTTTTCTACCTGGATTACTGAGATGCATCAGGACACATTGTAAGTGTGTGTTTTATGTGGGAATGTAATGTGACTGTCGTGGGTTGTTTTGAACTGTGTAGCAGTCAGGGTCTGTACCCAAGACAAATTTCCTTCGGGACAATAAAGTTTATCTTGTATCGAATCGAATCGTATCGTATCTTATGTCGCACACACAGGAAAAGGAACAAGCACAACAAAACAAGTACCCCCAGCTGCAGACCGCAGAACGGGGTGGGGTCGGATGTCCAGTGGGCGTGGTCACGGCTTGTAGAGAATGTGGTTGGACGTAGTCAGATTGAGGGCAGAGTTGGACGGCAAGGAAACAACAATTTTGAAAAAGCAGTTTTGAAAAAATAGAGGAACCACGTTACTTTAATAGAGGTTAAAATATGAACCAACCAAGAAAAAAAAAAACGTTTGTTTTTTATGATTTGTACTTCTAGACTAACTTGTTTGTTTTGTTTTTATTAATTATATACAATATGTG
>NW_013952553.1:348214-356874 GCF_001266775.1 Austrofundulus limnaeus
CCACCCCCACATCCAAAAAAAGTTTGGAATCTCAAAAACAAATCGGAGCGTTTAAAGCTTTTTGTGGCCGCAGCTCTGCTCCACCTTAACAAAGAAAAATGGCCACTAAAGAACAAAAACCACGAGCTAGTAATTTAGTCCGAGTGACTAAAATCAAAAGAGGCAAAAGTTCAGGATCTGAGTGCAATGAAATGTATCAGTTCTTTAGAACCCACTGACACTGTGCACTTGTGGAGGAGCAGGCCCAGACAGAAAGAGCTGAGTAATGAAGATGGATGCATTCTGTTATCAGGCAGCCACTTAGTGGGGGCTGATGTAACCTTAAACATTGAGGATAGCTCCGTTGCACAAAGAATCTAATTAATGAATAGCAGCCATGAAAGAGGACAAGGCAAGTGTGCATTTGCAGATGAATTCCAGACACTAATCAAACACTGTTTAAGTGGTTTGGTTTGTCTCCAGAGCAAAGCAATATTTGCCTTGGACTTAGGGCAGTGTTTGCATGCTGGGCTAATGATTGCATACATCTCAGGGTTTAATGCATGTTTTCTTTTTGTTGTTGTTTTCAGTACTGAAAGACTAAAGCAATAGATAATACTTTTACCTGTGTCAGCATGGGTGTTTGTATGTCTGTTAACAAAATATCTAATAAAGCACCAAACAGATTGTAATCAAATTCTTTGAAAGTAATAATTAAATTAATAGATAATTATTTTTATTGATTCATAATGTATTTCACATATACATATCTTTTCTTGATATGTTTCGAATATTCTTGTAATCAATGTGTAATCATCTGTTTTGACCTATTTTTGTTAAGTTGTGATTATCGAAATAACATAAACTGTCTATAGGGTTTATTTAGTTTCATGATTTACACTGAAACTACACAACCAAACACTTTTTTTACATTTAGGCTTGCAGGACCTCCTCGTATAACAGCAGTCACCCAGTATATGTGAGGTCACTTCCCTTTTTTGCCATGATGTCAATGTGACTCGGTTCTAAAGAATATTGTTAAAACTGGTTGTTTGTGAACACTGTGGCCAAATACCAGTGAGTAGGTTGGCCCAGTGCTAAGAGGTTGTGGTAAACCTTGCATGTTGACAGCTATGCCAGTGATATTTAAAAAAAAACACACATGAATGGTTATAACCTTAGACACTTTCACAAATTTGACCTAAACTTTGGTGAGGGCTGAGACTGATCCCCAACACGTCCCGAGTTGTAGCAAATGACATAAAATATCTGTTTAAAATTTTACGATTTACTGTATGGAGTCAGTTCTGGTTGTCTTTTTTAGAAGAATATCTCATGAGTCATTAGGTTTTATTTAAACTTTCAGAAAGCAACCACTGGATGTATATCTGTAACTGATTATCTTTGGGAGTCACTCCAAATCCAGATGGTCTGACTTTAAAAATACAGAACTGACTCTGATTCAGGCAGTTATACATCCAATATACTGCAGTAACATTTGGAGCAGTTGTAGCTGAAAGTCTTTCACTACACAAACTCTAAGTCAATGGTCTCCAACCAGGCAAGGCCCATGATCTTGTCTGCTCAGAGGTGGTGGAAATATCAATTTATTGTTTGCATTTAAAAATCACAAAAACAAGTCCATTTAAACAAATGAAATTCTGTTTAATTTGTTCATTCAGTTTTTTTTTCTTTTCCAAATAAAAGTTGGTGAGTATTCACCCTATTCTTTTATTATTTTGATCAAGAGATAAAAGTCGAACTTGTCTTTGGGAAAGGTGGGGAGTATCGAGTATGGAGGTAAGAAAGTGGGGTTTTGAGGTAAGTAGGTCGGGAACCATTGAATGCATGTCAACCCCTTCGGACGTTTACCTATACTGAGCCTTAAAAATCCGTAATTTTTGCAAAAAAATCTGTATTAAACACACGTGGGGGTAGGGGTGCTGCCAGACCGTCAGCCACGAAGAAGAGGGGGTGCAGGTGGACTGTGAGCTGCAGTAAAATCAGAAGGAGCAGCAGAGTGGTTTGGATGTGGATATTTGATGTTATTAATTGTCTTTAAAGTCCTACAGGCTCTGACATGTTAAATAAGTTTGAAACTGAGGTTTTTGAAAAAATCCGTAAAACATGAAAAAATCTGTGATATTGCGCTTTACCTGCAAAATGAGGGAAAGTCTGTTTAAATTATGGACAATCCGTACAACTTGACATGTACGTCATTGGTCATTGTGTAAGGCCTTTGATCCTTCTTTAAACTGTAGCATTAACTGCATGAGTCAACCCTATGTGTCTGTTAGCAAAATTAATTGTTTCCCACAATAAAAACTTTTAGAAATTAAAGAATGAACATCTACAACGAATTATCTTTCCAGTCAGCTCGATTCAAGATGGTCACCACAGCTAACTGGTATCAGCAAAAACAAAAAATTATGTTTTGTTTGTTGTTGTTGAGCTAATTATTTTTGTGGTAGTGGCTGAAAATCATAGCATAGCACTGCACTGTTTCCTGGGTCGTTAAGGAAAATGAGGCTTTAAAAATAATGACAGATGAACTGCACATACAGGTACAAGCACAAACATTATTACACCCTGGCAAAAGTTGAAAGGTGGGCCATGACGAGAACATTAAACCATGAGGCTCACCACACATATCCTGTTTTTACCACCTGATTCCCTGCTTCATGTTTGTTCTGTCATGCCTGCAGGATCATGTTGATGAAGTCTTAAATCAGTCTAATTTGTGGCACTGGGAGAACTAAAATGGGAACATCCCTGTTCCTCTTCTTCATTATGAGCTAGAAAAAGTTCTCTGTGGAGTTTGGCGATCCTCCAGTGGCAGATCATGTGGCTCGTGTTAATCCCAGCAGTGGTTTTGCTTGGACTGGTCCCCTACGTGGTTCACTGCTCGATGCCTTCACCAGCCCTCCTCCTCTTCCTCCTCCCATCACCTTTAAAGTGGCAGCAGCTTCCTCTATCTGTCTGACAGTGCTGCTGCTCATCGTTTGAGATTCTGCTCTACTGAGTGAATGCTGATTCACCATTTACACTTTTGTTTTCTGAGCATGTTTTGCATTCTAACTACTTCTGCACTCATTGTGCTATTTTAGTCTTTCGTGCATTAAAACATTCAGCTCACTAAAGACGAGTGCTATGACTTTTGGCTTTTTATAACTTCCCCATGGAAATAAGTTGGGTTCATTTCTTCAACACCATTGTGTGTTTTAACCTGCCTCAGCATATTTGCTCTTTCTTGCTACTTTTAGTTTTTGTCTGCTGTTTTTTATTTATGTTTTTAAGCCTTTTGCTGCTTTTAGAAAGCTTTTAGCTCATTGTTTGCTCTTTCTATCTTTTAGATAGCTTTTTGCTATTTTTAGCTTTTAGCTCCTTTTTTCTACTTTATCATTTAGCTAGTTTTGGTGTTACTTTTAGCTGACCTTTTATGGGTTTTAGCCAGTGATTTGGTACATTTGTCTTTTAGCTACACATTTACTGCTTTAGCTTTTAGCTAGTTTTTTTTTCCTTTTAGTTTTTATGTAGCTTTTTGAAACTTTTAGTTCACATTTTATTACCATGAGCTTTTAACTAAAATTTTATTAGTTTTATCTAGCCTTTTGCTACTTTTAGTTTTTAGCTACTGTTGGCAACTTTTACTTTCAGCTAGTCTTTCAGCTACTTTTAGCCAAAACTTTAGCTAGAAGTAAAAGTTGTTAGCTACTGATTTTCTCCTTTTGTCTTAGCTCCGCATTTGTTACCTTAGCTTTTAGCTAGATTTTTACTACTTTTAGCTAATCTTTTAATGCTTGTAGCTCATTTTTTGCAATACTTTCAAATGTTTTTAGCCAGTGTTTTAATGGTTTTAGCTAACTCTTTAATGGTTTTAACTAGTGCGTTGCTACTTTAAGCTAACCCTTTAAAGCTTTTAATTGGTGTCTTACTACTAGCACTTGTTAGTAATACATTATCAACTTCTTTTTTGTGTCTGCAGTGTGTATTAGGTAGATTTTATTTTCTGAGTTCAGAAGCAGTTCATGTCCTCAAAAATATCATCTCCTAAGTCCCACCAACACCACCACCCCTTCCCATTTTCATTTAGTGCTTTATTCTTATTTTAATATTGCTAATTGGAAATCTGCCTGCTGTTGTGTAAACCATTAGTAAATGAACAGTCTGTTTTTATTAACATCCACCTTGTAAATATTGCATTAGATTCCTGGCATAAACAATTTCTACTCTTTGATTAGAAAGCAGCATATGGTGGATACTGTAATCCGATTACAGAAACACTTTATGTAATCAGCGACTCTCAGACAGTAAATCGGTCACGTTGCACATTGGTGATAATTAAACTGCTTTTACTTAAAATTCTAATAACGTAGTTATTTTTGAGAGTCAGTCCTGTTTTTGTTGTGACCTCTCTGACTTCTTCCTAACAAGCGGTCGTTGGGACACAGAAGAGCCACTTTTCTTCATGACAATTCCCTGTAAAAGTATTATTGTAATTTTAGAAACGACCTTCTAATCACCCCAAACTGCTTTTTAAGCCAGTAGCAAACTTAAAACTTTTTTTTCTCCATGTCTCCTTCCTCCGGTATTTGTCTTAACTAAAGGAAAAGAGGCTGTTTGTAATTAACTCAACAAGACCCACAATCCCCCCACCACAACACACACACACACACACACACCCATTAACTGCCTTTGCAAAGAATTCAGCAAGTCAGCTGGTAATTAATAAATGTGGTGGCAGTGGTAGTGTGCTTCTGCATCATTATGTTGTTGAAGCTCTTGTCCACGTTACTAATGAGCTGTAATTTTATGACAGGAAACTGGTTTGTTTACAGCATGTTCAGCAGCCTCAAACAGGCCACATTCTTGGCAGATCTCCTCTGTAGGTATTTACTCGCTGCCTAAGCTGAAAGAAGACGAAATATGCCTCTGAAAAAAAAAGCTAACACCTTTGTCTGAATCAGTCACTGTAGCTCTTCATGTTTTAGAGTTTCATTAAGCAACACAAAGGACCCTCAGGTTGTCATAAAAAAAACAGTTCTTATGGACTGCTTCTAGTTAAGGGTGCCATGTGCAGGCCTGTTTTGTGTAAATGCTGAGTCAGCATTCACACTGTTGTTTTCCTGTTTTTTTAAAAAATAAATCTAACTACTCCAAACTTTTTTCTATTAGCAATTCATATAAAAAATACTGGCTCATTCAGGGTATGTGCATGATGACTTTTGGTCTTTCTAACTTTAATACTTTTTGAAACCATTTAACTATATTTAAAAATAACAGCCACATAAATCTCTTCCATTCCTTCAGAAACATTATTTTTTGTTTGAAAGCAAATTCCCTCTTTCATTGTTTTCTTATGTCACTTTTAGTATTCAGCTTCCTCTCCACATTTAACTTTTTAGCATCAGTTCCGCTAATTTTTGCTTTTACCTAGCCTTTTGCTACTTTTAGCGTTACTAGTGCTACTGTTTTAATGTAGTCTGCTATTGTCCTTTTTAAACCATGTGTACCTTTTGATTCCAGCACATCATATAGCTCAGACAAAATTAGCAAAAAAAAAAAAAAAAGTCAATTCCCCCACTCGCAGCACAGTGGTGAGATATGCTGTTGGAGTGACAGATCTGAGGTAGAGGTGGAACTACATCAAAGATCGACTCTGAGCCCCTTCCTGTTTGCTGTGGACAGATTAGCAGATGAGGTCAAGCAGAAATCCTTGTGGATTATGATGTTTGCAGATCATATTGTGATCTATGATGAGCACAGGTGGAAAAGAACTTGAAGAGGTGAATGTCTGCACTAGAGTACGAGTGTGTGAATGAGAGGGAGGCAGGTCTAACAGTGATGCTGCAAGGAGCAGAGGTCCCAGTGGTGCAGGACCATAAGTATTTTAAGGTAAACTGTCCAGGAAAATAAAGTGGGGTACAACAAAGTTCTCTTTGGCAGTGACAAAAATGGATAAAATTCGGAACGAGATAATCAAGATACAATACCGTGAAGAAATTTAAAGTTATTAGAGATTAGTACTGATGTTAGAAACACAACACTATATTCTTAAGTTCTCTTTTTTGTAATGTTGACAGTGTTTAATCTATTATGTTTTGATTGAAATAGGTCTAGTTACATGTCTGAAACATCTTTTACAACACATAATTAAACGTTATGATAACAGTAGATGAGGATTTTGTCTGAATGCCTGTGATTCAGCTGTAGGTCAGTAGGGGGCGAATGCAGGCATTGAAGAAGGTGTATATATACATGAACTTCCTGGTTTTCCGGTAGTGTTGGTTTTCTGTCAGCTTGAGTGACAATAAACCTCACTCAGATCCAGAATCCTGGTGTTGTATGGTTTGATTCCTTCTACAAATCAATTTATTTTACAATGGTGTTTTTAATATTGACTTCATTTTATTGAATACAAATTTTCTTACAACAGGTTGGACAAGGGGGAGATAAAGTTAGAGAGACTAGATTGAAATTGTTTGGACATGTGCCGAGGAGAGACAATGGTAGAAAGACATTTGGATGCAGTTCGAGACGACATGGAGGTAGTTGGAGTGAGGACAGAGGATGAAGGGGACAGAACAAGGTGGAAGATGGTGACTCGCTGTGGTGATTCCTGAAATGGGTACAGCTGAAAGAATGATTTTGTCAAAACACGTGAAAAACCCCAACCCTTTAAAAGGCACAGTGTGTAGGATTTGTTGTTTTCAGCGACATCTAGTGGGTGAGTGGTTGAATCATCCTCCCTGGTCCTCCCCCCACCCCCACCCCCCGCTTCCAAATGCAAAGGAGTCTCTACGGTGTCTCTCAGGTGTCAAAAACCTTTGATAATTCCAACTGTGATGTCTACCAGCAGCTTCAGGGCTAGTGATGTTTCAAGTGGTAAGATTATGAGCTTTAATAAGTAAAATTATCCCAGCTACGACAGAAAACAAATTTTACATTTATAGTATTACAACCAAAACTGTTTTTGACACCACAGTTTGTCCTTCATGAGCCTTCGTAGACAAGATGGCGGCTGCCTGTAGTGGCGACCCGTGACCATGGAGATATAAACAGCTTTTTACAAGGTAAAAATAACAAGGTTTTTGTCTGCAATGACTAGACGTTTTTTTTTTTTATTGTGATTAGTGATTATCTCAATTTCGGCTAAAAGAATTGACAAAATCCTACACACTGTGCCTTTAAAGAGTGCCATAACTCAGTTGACTTCAAACTTAAAATCATTCACGTTTAAATGAAGTAAAACCATACAAGAGTGAACTTGTGATTTTTTTTTCTCCCTACAATCACAGGTTAAGTTTTAGGATTTTTGAAAATGAATGTTCCGATTTGATATCTTACTGAGCTAGGACAAGTTGGTGAACCTGTCATTTTTACAGGAACTGTCTTTGACAGAAAACATCTGAGGCTTACAAACCACGCTAACGGTCAATCATAGCTAATAGAAAAGCTGGTCCAAATCTGCCCATCTTCATTTCAAAAGTGTACTCCAGTAAATTAAATTATAAACACGGAGAAGACTGCCAAGGTGGATGCAAAGCAACCCGGAGCTGGATACAACGTGGGTGGAGGTGGACAGCAAAATCATGTCCACGTCTGAGAATGCAGACAAAAATAGGCTGGGATTTTCAAAATCAGGCTGCTGAAAATACACCCACATGTTTGGCTGGTCACTTAGTCATAGTCCCTCAGTGTAAAGTGAGACTGCAATAGAAAGATTGAATTTTCTTGCAGGTTTCCAACAATTTTGATTTCCCAACTGTGACGATTTTGTAGGAACAGACCCAGGGCGAAGGCAGGTTCAAAAATGGAACAAAAATATTTATTAAATAACAGAAAATGCTGTCGAGGCAGCTCAAAAATCACTTACAAATTTCCAATATGAGCCAGAGATGAAGAAGACTGAGGACAGGAACGAAACAATGATCCGACAAAGAGACAGAGACAGGACAGGGCTTAAATACACTGAAAACTAATGAATGAACAGAAAACACCTGGGGAGAAACACAAGGCTGATCATCAGGGTAATGCAGGGCAGCTGAGCTGAGAGACACAGGGGAACATAGAAACACTAGGGAAACCAAAGCATAAAAACAGATCATGACAGTACCCCTCCCCCCACCCTTAACGACGGCTCCCGACGTCAAAAAGGGAGAGGCACAAGATTTGAGAACACAAACACGAGACAGGGGAACTCAGGACAAAAGCAAACACAGAAATCCAGGGGGACATCCAGAAAACTGTCCTGAGAGTGCCCCTGCCACCACACGAGGCCCGGCAGGAAGCGTAGCAGACACAAAGCCACAGGAGGAGGCGGGAGCAGATGAGGGGCCAAGGGAGGAAGCGGGAGCAGCTGAAGAGCCCCGGGAGGAGATGTAAGCACCCGAAGAGCCCCGGGGGGAGACGTGAGCACCCGAAGAGCCCCGGGGGAGACGTGAGCACCCGAAGAGCCCCGGGGGGAGACGTGAGCACCCGAAGAGCCCCGGGGGAGACGTGAGCACCCGAAGAGCCCCGGGGGGAGACGTGAGCACCCGAAGAGCCCCGGGGGAGACGTGAGCACCCGAAGAGCCCCGGGGGGAGACGTGAGCACCCGAAGAGCCCCGGGGGAGACGTGAGCACCCGAAGAGCCCCGGGGGGAGACGTGAGCACCCGAAGAGCCCCGGGGGAGACGTGAG
>NW_013952553.1:357360-368511 GCF_001266775.1 Austrofundulus limnaeus
CAGAGACGGGACCGGTTCTTCACAGGCAGGTGAGGCCAAACCGGTCGTGTGTGGTTCAGACGTCGGTGAGGAAAAAAATTATCTGCCTTGTGGAGGGGCCGACCAGAAAAACCTTTGCAGGCTGGTTGCGTGGTCGGATCATTATGAGGATTTTGTAGGAATAGACCCAGGGCGCAGGCAGGTTCAAAAATGGAACAAAAAGATTTATTAAATAACAGAAAATGCTGTCGAGGCAGCTCAAAAATCACTTACAAATTTCCAATATGAGGCAGAGACAAAGAAGACTGAGGACAGGAACAAAACACAATGATCCGACAATGAGACAGAGACAGGACAGGGCTTAAATACACTGAAAACTAATGAATGAACAGAAAACACCCGGGGAGAAACACAAGGCTGATCATCAGGGTAATGCAGGGCAGCTGAGCTGAGAAACACAGGGGAATATAAAAACATTAGGGAAACCAAAGCATAAAAACAGATCATGACACCAACAAGACGCACAGTAATGACGTCACATGCTAGATTTAGAGCTGTCTGAACTTTTCAAATATTTTTGCAAATAAGTTCTTTGTATTCCTAAAATCTTTACAAATCTTCTAAAAAACAGACTTTTTTCATCTTTAATGTCTTCTACTGCTTTAGACAGGGTTCCTATGCAGTCATGACAGAGTGAAATGTCTAAACCTTGATTTTAATATTATCTGGGTCTGCAAATTAATGCAGCACTATTTTATGAAGAATTGTTGTTTTCAGCTGACAAAAGGTTTGGCAATTGTTTTACATCAAATGTCCTTCCCGATGCAACTTAGGCTCAAACCTGCCACCTCAGAATTATTCATTATAAACAGTTTAGGTATTAAAATGCGGTATCCTCATTTGCAGTTCAGTCCACAGCCCCTCTATGTTATGATGTGTCTAAGGACAGAACTTTCTTGGGTAAAGTTCTTCATACTATTTACTTTTCGTTTTTTAATAAAACTTTTCTGGTAACTTCATCCCTAAAGCATACTAAGCTTCATTCTATTTTACCTTAAACATACTTTAAATAAAATAAAAATATATTTTCTATTGAAATCTTAAATATTCATTCCAAGATGAGTTAATTTTGAAAAGATTGAAAAAATTTTTTAATTGGAGCTCCCTGCAGCTCCTTGTTCTGTTTGCATATTAAATTTGGTCTGAATCATACATATGTTAAAGACTCACCATTGTATCTTAATTTCAGTTCTATATGCTTCTCTGTTGAAGGTAGTTTAAGAAATGACTGAAAATGACAGAAAAGTATGAAAGGCTGTACCTAAAATTAACCATGAACCCTGATCCCTAATATTAACAATAGACCCCAACTCAAAGACCCCTATATTTTGCGTCCCAATGAGTCAAAATCGGACACCGAGGGCACCCCTGGTGCGTCAATAACTGACGCAAAGGGGTGTACCCGATGCGTCAAAATAAGGCGCAGAGGGAACCTGACAAAGTGTCAATATGTGATGAGTTGGGAGTGAGAATGTGTTAGATAATCAGATGATTATAAGCAGAATACCGGTGCCAGAAAGCCATACATTGGTTTACAGATATAGTTGCAATTTCTCAATAGTATTTCAATACAATGTGGAGAAAAAACTATTGAGTCTTCTGAGGGGTGGGTGGGCTTGTGACAGAAAATTAAGAACTGCCAGTCTAGTTTATGTATCAAAACATTTTTGTCATCTTATTACTGATGTTAGTCTCAAATTGCTATTGAGTTTTAAAGAACAAAGCTGCCTTTTGTTTTGGACAGTCACTTTATCAAAAAATCTTCTAGTTTGATTGACTTTAGTACATGACTTTAATACATGCCATCTGCTGACTGATGCTGACATTATTACTGGTACAATAGGGAGGTTGGTGGGAGTCCTTATTAAAGACCCGTGCACAGTGGTGTTAGTGCAGCCCGGGATGTGCCAGCCTCCTGCTGCCCCCTGTCAGTGTGCATCTCAATCACACTTCAGCCTCAGGGTTGGGAGGCCTTGTAAGGAACATCCCCCCAACTCAACAACCCCTCCACCCCCATTTTTTTTCCTACCACCACTCTGCCTTTTTATCTCCCAAACAAGACAAGGATCAACAAGCAAACAGCTCAGAGTAACCTTCGACTCTTTGGAGCACACTGGTTTTATGTTCTTCAGTAATTTAAACTTTTAGTAAAGAAATATGAGAGGAATGAACTATTGAGTCGTCTTGTGTTCTTCTTACTTAATAAGTTCACTTTGACTTTTTATGCATTAAAGACTCACTTAAATTAAAAAAATTGTCCTTGAGAGGAATACAAACAGTGTTCAGAGCTTTATTTCCATTTATTAACCAGTTGTTAAAAACTCTGAGGTGACCTTTTGCTCACATATTTCCCCAAAACAACTTCTCTATTCAGTAAAAATTACCTTGAAAATTAAAAAAAAAAACTCTAAAATTTTTAATTTTAGAGGCCTTTTATTTTCACAAGATGTAGCTAAATTTTGAAAGTAAAAACATATGGTTTTGTTTTATTTTATTTCAAGCTTTTATGTAAAATTCAAACAGTTGTTTGAAAAAGGAACCTTCAATTATTTTCTAGGGATGTTGACTTTGCTTCAACAATTTTAACATTTCTGTAGTATTTGTAACTCTGTCTGGAAACACAAAAACAGTCAATGAATGTAACCTTGATATTGACTGACACTAATTAAAAAATGAATAAATGAATCCGTTTAAAGTGTGAAGTTAAACCCATGTTGAACTATCAGAATTTTTGGCACATTTTTTGTTCCACCATATTGTGTGCAAAAATTTGAAGAGTCCATCAAACAGCTCAGTGCTCAGTAAGTCTGTGTATTGACTCTTAAAAAATCTGCATTCAGGCCATGCAAGAGGTTTTTCTGCATATCTACAGTACCTCTATTATTCACTTTTAATTTAAATATTTTTTAGCCTACTGTGCAAAACAATGCATGCTGGCCCAGAAGGACAATGCACTAAAATTTGATAAACCACACAAAAAAACAAAATGTGTGCAATTAAATAAAAGAAAAAAACATTTCCACCAAGGTAGCAGCTTGAAATTTAGACCGTGTTCACACTGATGATTACTCCAATACGAAGCAAAAACAAATTTGCCAGAAAAGCAATCGTCTTTGCAGGGTCATGGGAACGAAATTTGTCCTTATAATCAAATTTGGTCAGACACATCCTAACATATAGAGAATTCCTCAAAACAACAACAAACTAATGTATAAACGAGTGTGAAACCCCACCAATGGTTCTGTAGCATGAATAAAACTTGTGTATGAAGGCTCGTGTTTGCAGCAGCTCTATGATGTAGTGTCCATGTACAGGGGATTCTGATGTTATCAGTCCATGAAATGGACATTTTTAGGCATTATCAGTCCCATGCAATGGCTTCAGAATGTCCCTACTGTGCCTTCTAGCCTTCAGACTGTCCCAACAGTGCCCCCAGTGGGTTAATATATCAATGACAATGAATGTGTAAATAACCAAAACATATTTTAATAATTATTTTTGTCCTTACCTGGTAGTGATCCTTGCTCTTGTTGTCCGTGTTGGTCTTAGGCCCTGGTCTTCTGCTCTGTGGTCTGATTCTCTACCCATTGCCCTATTGGAAGGCCACATTATACTCCCGTTGGAGGTCGGTGTCTTTAGCGCTACCATGACAATTTCTCTAAGGTTAACCTTAGTGGCCTCATATTAACCTGATTTTTTATGCCTCATATTAACCAGATAGTGGCTTTTTGCCTCATACTAACCAGCTGACAATTGGAAGCCATTCTATGGGACGGGGGAACGTAAGCGGCACAGGCGGGACACTCTGAAGCTATTCTAGGGGACTGATAACGGCCTGGGTGCCATGCATACTGTGTTGTGCTCTAAGCATCCATCCATCCATCTATCCATCCATCCATCCATCGGGTCGTGGTGGCAGCAGCTTAAGCAGGGAGGCCTCTTCCAGCCCTTTTGGTTCCCAGACCAGTTCTCCAGCATGTCCTAGGTCTCCCAGGTTTTCCTCCAATTTGGAAAGGTCCACAAAGCTTCCCTAGGAAGGCAGAATCCTTACCAGATGAACCACCTCAACTGGCTCCTCTGGATGTGGTGACTCTCCTGAATAACTGAACTACAAACCCTATCTCTAATGGAGAGTCCAGCTACCCTGTGGAAAAAACTAATTTTGACTGTCTGTATCCTCAATTTCACTCTTTCAGTCAGTAACCAACATTCCTGACCATAGGTGAGAGTATAACTGACTAGTAAGCAGATCATTTTGTCGTAGAGCTCGGCTGCCTCTTCACCATAATGGACCAGAACAGTCTACAATACTGCAGAAGCTGTACTACACCTCCAATGAGGCTGAACCTCACCCTTAACCTGGAAAGGGCAGCCCACCCTCTCCTATCCGAGAGATCACCAAACTCTGAGCAACAGCCAGTCCACATTGCACATCGATACCCTTCAGCTGTACATGGTTAGTCGTGCTTTGCCCCTGACAAACACTACTTCCTACTTCCTTAGGAATTTCTTCTCACTTACATTACATCCCACTACTTTCTTAGGAATTTCTTCTCACTTACGTTATATTTAATTAATTATATTTCTGCATCTGGAAATTATTTCAGATCCCGCAAATATGTCCACCACACACGCTGGACATATTTGCATCTATTAATACACGTAAATGGAGGCTGGTCAGAGGAGGTCTGACGTGCACTCAGTTCCACATTGATGGTAAAAGAAAAGTGCTTGGATTTCAGCGTTACACACTTTCCTACATCTGGATTTTTTTTTTGTGCGTACCCTGCTTTCTTTCTTTAACCCTAAACCATGTTTCAGTAAGAAATCCACACCAGTTTTTGTACATGAGACCCCAGGATTTGAGTTGCTTTAATGTGAAAGAGCAGCTGGTTCCTCGGTTTAGAAACTACAAGTGAAAAGGCCCAATCACCTCTGCAGAGCAGCCTGAACCTCGGGATAACTGAGGTGATGATTAGATCTGAAGGATCTGGAGGACACATAAGGCTGCAGGAGGTCAGGCACGTCTACAGGAGTCTGTTCATTCAGGGCCTTATAGGTCAACAATAAAACTTTAAAGCCAATACAGGGAACTGGGGAGATACAGTGGTTTGCAAAAGTATTCATACCCCTTGAACTTTTCCATATTTTGTCACATTACAACCACAAACATAAATATATTTCACTGGAATTTAATGTGAAAGACCAACACAAAGTGGTATACAATTGTGAAGTGGAAGCAAAATTTTACATGAATCAAAACATTTTTTACAAATAAAAAACTGAAAAGTGCGACGTGCAAAAGTATTCAGCCCCCTTTTCCCTGAGTGCAACCAATTGCATTCAGAAGTTGCCTGATGACTGCTAATGACTCAAAAGGGTCCACCTGTGTGTAATCTAATCTCAGTACAAATACAGCTGCTCCGTGACGGCCTCAGATGTTGGTTAAGAGAATATTGGGGAGCAAACAGCATCATGAAGTCCAAAGAACACACCAGACAGGTTAGGAATATGGTTTTGGAGAAGTTTAAAGCAGGCTTAGGTTATAAAAAGATTTCCCAAGCTTTGAACA
Organism: Austrofundulus limnaeus; assembly: GCF_001266775.1. Lineage (NCBI taxonomy): Eukaryota > Metazoa > Chordata > Actinopteri > Cyprinodontiformes > Rivulidae > Austrofundulus > Austrofundulus limnaeus. The sequence continues at coordinate 362,972 of NW_013952553.1, forward strand.
TCTCACGGAGCACTGTTCAATCCATCATCCGGAAATGGAAAGAGTATGGCACCACAGTAAACCTGCCAAGACAAGGCCGTCCACCTAAACTTACAGGCCGAACAAGGAGATCACTGATCAGAGAGGCAGCCAAGAGGCCCATGGTGACTCTGGATGAAATGCAGAGAGCCACAGCTCAGGTGGGGGAAACTGTCCACAGGACAACAATTAGTCGTGCACTACACAAATGTGGTCTTTATGGAAGAGTGGCAAGGAGAAAGCCATTGTTAAAAGAAAACCATAAGAAGTCCCGTTTGCAGTTTGCCAGAAGCCATGTTGAGGACACAGCAAACATGTGGAAGAAGGTGCTTTGGTCAGACGAGACCAAAATTGAACTTTTTGGCCACAATGCAAAACGCTATGTGTGGCGGAGAAAGAACACTGCACATCACTCTGAAAACACCATCCCCACTGTCAAATATGGTGGTGGCAGCATCATGCTCTGGGGGTGCTTCTCTTCAGCAGGGACCGGGAAGTTGGTCAAAGTTGATGGGAAGATGGATGGAGCCAAATACAGGGCAATCTTGGAAGAAAACCTGTTGGAGTCAGCAAAAGATTTGAGACTGGGGCGGAGGTTCACCTTCCAGCAGGACAACGACCCTAAACATAAAGCCAAAGCTACAATGGAGTGGTTTAAAAAAAAGAATATTCATGTGTTAGAATGGCCCAGTCAAAGTCCAGACCTAAACCCAATTGAGAATTTGTGGCAAGATCTCAAAACTGCTGTTCACAAACGCTCTCCATCCAATCTGACTGAGCTTGAGCTGTTTTGCAAGGAGGAATGGGCAAGAATTGCAGTCACTAGATGTGCAAAGCTGGTGGAGACATACCCTAAAAGACTTGCTGCTGTAATTGCAGCAAAAGGTGGCTCCACAAAGTATTGACTCAGGGGGGCTGAATAATTTTGCACATCGCACTTATCAGTTTTTTATTTGTAAAAAATGTTTTGATTCATGTAAAATTTTGCTTCCACTTCACAATTGTATAACACTTTGTCTTGGTCTTTCACATTAAATTCCAGTGAAATATATTTATGTTTGTGGTTGTAATGTGACAAAATATGGAAAAGTTCAAGGGGTATGAATACTTTTGCAAACCACTGTACATTCATTCTTCTTAGTACACGTTTAAATACGAACTGCAGCATTCTGAACGAACTGCAGTCGTGAGAGGCCAGCCTGGCCAACACCAACATACAGAGACTCACAGTGATCCAGTTTGGCAATAATAAAAGCGTGAATCATATATCCCTAGTCATTAAAAGATAAAAATGATTTCACTTTAGATAAAATACTCAATTTTGAAAAATGATTACCACAGAACCGATCTGTTTCACAAACTTAAAATTTTAACTTAGTTTCCATTTGATCCTCGTTAAAATTTTGGAAGTTTGAAGCCATTTGAGTTTTTCCCTCAGTGAGGCAGTTACTGTCGAAAGTCTTTTGAACTTGTATTTGTTTTGGTTTGTGTGACTGCTACTGTGTTTTTATGTTTTAAGACATGTAATAGTCCTGTTAATTTTAAATGCTATATTTCATATATTTTGGAGTTGCAGTCCAACCTTTATTTGATGATAGGATGTTTAATCTAGACTGACTTTAGGTCCAGTTGAAACATTTAAGGACAAATAAAACCTCCAGGTTGTAAAGTGTAAAAGGAAAGCGGTCGTGATGATATATATATTTTTTCACAGTTCAGGTCACACGTGTACGTTTTGCTCTCACACTGCTGATAAACTCTGCAGGAATAATGCCTTTCAGTGCTCGTGTGTCTTTCTTTCAACATTTTGACCCTCCAAAACAAGCTTTGGTCTGTTCTCCGCTTCCTGCTGCAGTCCTGTTAGTGGACACATTCACAAAGTCACATGACATTTTGTCAGGCTCGAACCGCCTTTCAGGAGGCTGTCACACAATATGTGCCCCTCTCCTTCCTTTACTGTCATGGGGAGCGTTTGCGGTGCTGAGACAGTGCCCTGACCGCGCAGCTCCGCACTGTGAATTTTTATATGCCACTGCCTGGAGGTTCAAAACTCTCATTATGCCGTGTTAGATTTATTAAAATAGATTATGGAAATGTTAATTAAGTCATTAATTACATTATTTAAGCGGCATTGACAGATAAGGAGTGTGTGTGTGCACGCGTGTGTGTGAGTGAAGCAGGGGTGGGGGTGGTGTCGAGCTCCCTGGGTGGTTTAAAAGGATGTGATTGGTGACAAGGGACACTGTGGAGATGCCGTCTAACCACTGGCGCTGACATGATACAAAGTGGCCTACACTGCTCTCTCACCTCACGCTACTGTCTGCAGCAGTTTGCAGAGCTGCCTGAGGATGAGTCGCCCTTGTGCGGACGCAGAAGTGCACAAACGGGCCTTACTTAAGCGCCAACCTACAGTAAATTAGCAGAATTTGGGGAACAATATTTAGGTATACACCGATATGAGTTTTTCAAAACAATTACAAGTACTTACACTTGAGTACCCATCCATCCATCCATCTATCCATCCATCCATCCATCGGGTCGTGGTGGCAGCAGCTTAAGCAGGGAGGCCTCTTCCAGCCCTTTTGGTTCCCAGACCAGTTCTCCAGCATGTCCTAGGTCTCCCAGGTTTTCCTCCAATTTGGAAAGGTCCACAAAGCTTCCCTAGGAAGGCAGAATCCTTACCAGATGAACCACCTCAACTGGCTCCTCTGGATGTGGTGACTCTCCTGAATAACTGAACTACAAACCCTATCTCTAATGGAGAGTCCAGCTACCCTGTGGAAAAAACTAATTTTGACTGTCTGTATCCTCAATTTCACTCTTTCAGTCAGTAACCAACATTCCTGACCATAGGTGAGAGTATAACTGACTAGTAAGCAGATCATTTTGTCGTAGAGCTCGGCTGCCTCTTCACCATAATGGACCAGAACAGTCTACAATACTGCAGAAGCTGTACTACACCTCCAATGAGGCTGAACCTCACCCTTAACCTGGAAAGGGCAGCCCACCCTCTCCTATCCGAGAGATCACCAAACTCTGAGCAACAGCCAGTCCACATTGCACATCGATACCCTTCAGCTGTACATGGTTAGTCGTGCTTTGCCCCTGACAAACACTACTTCCTACTTCCTTAGGAATTTCTTCTCACTTACATTACATCCCACTACTTTCTTAGGAATTTCTTCTCACTTACGTTATATTTAATTAATTATATTTCTGCATCTGGAAATTATTTCAGATCCCGCAAATATGTCCACCACACACGCTGGACATATTTGCATCTATTAATACACGTAAATGGAGGCTGGTCAGAGGAGGTCTGACGTGCACTCAGTTCCACATTGATGGTAAAAGAAAAGTGCTTGGATTTCAGCGTTACACACTTTCCTACATCTGGATTTTTTTTTTGTGCGTACCCTGCTTTCTTTCTTTAACCCTAAACCATGTTTCAGTAAGAAATCCACACCAGTTTTTGTACATGAGACCCCAGGATTTGAGTTGCTTTAATGTGAAAGAGCAGCTGGTTCCTCGGTTTAGAAACTACAAGTGAAAAGGCCCAATCACCTCTGCAGAGCAGCCTGAACCTCGGGATAACTGAGGTGATGATTAGATCTGAAGGATCTGGAGGACACATAAGGCTGCAGGAGGTCAGGCACGTCTACAGGAGTCTGTTCATTCAGGGCCTTATAGGTCAACAATAAAACTTTAAAGCCAATACAGGGAACTGGGGAGATACAGTGGTTTGCAAAAGTATTCATACCCCTTGAACTTTTCCATATTTTGTCACATTACAACCACAAACATAAATATATTTCACTGGNACCCTATCTCTAAGGGAGAGCCCAGCCACCCTGCGGAGGAAACCCATTTCGGCCGCTTGTATCCGGGACCTCGTTCTTTCGGTCATGACCCATAGTGGTACTCAAGTGCTGGTCATGAGCACTTGAGTACCACTATAGGTAAAAAAATAAATGCCATTACACTTCTTACAGTCACTTTGAAAATGTATTTCCAAGTGGTAAGTGGTGAGTTGTTAGGAACTTCCTGGTCAGATCAATATTTTCTCAGAACAGTCAACGTCTGGTCACGTTCGTTCCATAGGCCATGGCACAGAGGAAACCATGTCATTAGCACACGGTTTCTTCCCATTTGGAGTCCCCACTGGTGCTTGGCTACAAATCTGTCACAAATAGAGTGCCAGACTTTTCTGCAGACACTTCTTTGTGCATAACATCTGTGCTTTTTCCATCCAGGAGTTTTTGGCCATTTGATTATCTTAATGAGTGTGTGGAAAACTCATATAGATGGATGTTGTTTCTTCATAACTGACAAACAACAGCCGAATTCTGGCAGCAAAATTCCACCATTGTTCCAAGCGTTTTCCTGCGTAAACAAGCAATTTCACAAATGCCAGACAGATCACACAAAACTCGGCGCATTTGACTGTGAGAAAAAGTTTGGCCTAAGCTTTGTGTCGAGAAGGGTCAGCCGCTGCTGCGCTGTGAGAAAATCAACACAATTGTCGTGACACAACTGCGATAATGACAATCAATTCACGGCTTCAGATGGAGTGTGTAGGGGGCTTTAGAAGTTAGCTAAAAACAAACTAAAAGACTAGCTAAAGGGTAACAGTAGGAGGCTAGCTATAAGTAACAAAATGCTAACAAAAATTAAAAGAAGCTAAATCTTAGCTAAAAGCAAATAGTAGTATATGGTTAGCTATAAGCATAAGATAGCAAAATGTGAACTAAAAACCAAAACTTGCAAAATGTTTATTAAATCCTAACAATAACAAAAGCCAGCTTAAAGCTAAATGTAAATGCTAGCTGTACTTTAATGCAGCAATATGCTAAAAATGCATTATACAGAAAAAAGCTAGCCACAAACAAGAAAGAATAGGTCAAAAGTTGGGAATGGCTGGTTATAAAAACAAAACAACACAAAAGCTTAAATCAAAGGTAAAGTTACATTCAGTTTGCTAAAATACAAAAATAACAGCTAGTAAAAACATTAAAACTCGAGATAAAATGTGGAAAAAAGAGATAAAGCTAGCTAAAAGCAACAAAAGGATGAATATAGCTGTAGACGAGAGAAATAGCAAGTTCACTGAAGCAGATTTCAAAGAAAACATGTTAATGAAAGTATAAACATTTTTAAACAAATTCTTCAGGGGAAAAATATATGTTTTAAACAAAATAAACAAGTCATAGCACGTATGTCTTGAATGAGCAGAAGCATTTAATATGTGAATAACATACAGCTCATAATTTGCAGCTTGAAAAGTGTACAAAAAACAAACAAACAAACAAACAGACAAATAAAAAAATCAGGAAAATAATAGTGAGAATACTGACTCAACTAAAAAATGAAAAAAACTACTTCTGCCTGCTCAGCTGAAAGGTGAATGTCACACTGCTAAAAGTAGCATCAGGTAGTTAGTATCAGAACGCTTATGAGTACACACACACACACACACACACACACACACACACACACACACACACACACACACACACACACAC
>NW_013952553.1:368521-377231 GCF_001266775.1 Austrofundulus limnaeus
CACACACACACACACACACACACACACACACACACACACACACACACACACACACACACACACAGTATTGAACCCTGTACTGGTACTGGAGTATCTACAGAAGATATTGTTTAAAATCAGTTTTCTGTTCCTTTTTGTGTGAACATTTGGAAGAAACCTTCGCTGTGACACTCGAGCAAAGGCCTCAGACCAGATTTCCAGCTGTTCCAGAGGAAAACACTGCAACACAATTGGAAGATGAATCACCCAAGAGTTGATACTGTGGACTCTCTTATCTGTTGACAGTTTAGTTACCACAAAGCGCAAGAAATGTGTTTTCCAATTCTCTGAGAATTGAGCTTTCTTTGTGCCATCAAACTTATATTAAGGGAGGGAAAATTGCTCCGATCACGCTTGATAAGAACAAATGATAGATGTTGTAAACAAGCAGAATGCTTCAATTCTGATGCGAGCCATTGATTTGCCTCGGCAGCCAATTACTATGTGGGCCGAGGTTATTCATTCTTTCAATCTACTGGGAGAGATTTTTCCCACCCGTCCATTGTGCTGTTTTGTTCCTGAAAATGTTGAATTAGAATGTATTATTAACTCTTAGTTGAAAGTACAGGTGGAAATAATGAGTCTTGATTCCTTTGACCCTCCATTAGGGTGCCAGGCAGCCCTGAAAGGTGTACGTCTTCATATTAAGTGGCTGCTGATTGCAGGAAGTGATACAATGTGCGGTTGCTCGACCACCTTGGAGTCAAGCTATCACGATTAGCCCTTACATCAGTCACATAAACGTAATGATAATGAACTGATTGCTGACACGTTAGTATGCACCAGCATGAACCGCACAAAGCACGTAGTCCTTTATCAGAACTGAAAGAGGTTTTTCTCTCTCTTACAGCAGCTGTGACAGAAACAGTTAGAGAGTACGTACTTCTACTAAAGTTTTGGATTTCCATACTGATAATACTGTAATTATCACCCACTGCCTTGATAGATGATCATGTAATGGGGTGTATGTGTACTCGGTCTCTTTTACTTTTTAGGATCTTTTCTGGCAAAATCACCTACCTTATTAGGACCAAAAGGCTTTCTGGAAACCAAAACACAGTTGTATTGCAGTGAAATGTGATTTTGAGTGGTTAGGTTTGGGCTAAGGGTGGGGGTTAGGGTTAAGAGCAGATAAACAACATACTGTACTTAGAATTAGAACTGGGGTAAAGGTCAGGGTTAGGCTACAGAAATAAATGGAAGTCAATACAATGTTCTAGTAAGGATAGAATAAAAACTTGTGTGTGCATTTCTGTGTTTGTGTGTACATCTACAACTGATTACCATATGATCCATACTCATTTTTCATGCAGTGTACTTTGCTGGCCATCTTTGCTTAAAACACTGGCTTTTACTGTTGGAGTTGATCCATCTGTCTTGTTAGCAAAATATCTAATCAAACTTCCTCATAAAATGCATTTCATGCACAAAACAAACAAACGTTCTGTCTATTGGTAACTCAGAACATAGAAGAGCACTGAGTGAAACAGGCTGGACTAAACAAGAGACATTATAGATAATTTAATGGGAATGAAAGGGACTTTTTAGTGGGAATATAATTCATGTATATTTTATTACAAACTTATTTGAGATCTGTGTGAAGTTACTAATTAGATAAAAAACTTGTGCAATATGAAGTCTACATGTTTGTCTTCTCAGGGGTATATGGAACAACCTCAATACAAGCTTAGCAGAACTCCTTCACAGTCTGACTTAGCAACCCATTCTCACTCCCAAGTCATCACATATTGACACTTTTACAAGGTTCCGTCTGCGTCCGATGTTGATGTGTCAGGTACCCCCCTAGCATCAGTTATTGACGAGATGGGGCAGAATCTGTTGTCCTAATTTCAGAAAGTGTAGAAAATGCACAAAAACTAACCATCCCAAAGCCTAAAATTACCTTTATTCACTGTAGACATCCTGTCCCTGACCCTAGTACCTAAAATTAACCATTTTTAGAAAGTGTAGGAAATTCCCGTCAACTATGTGTTCCGAAGCCTAAAAGTACCTAATATTCGCCCTAGACATCCTATCACTGACCCCACTACCTAAAATTAACCATGAACCCTGATCTCTAATATTAACGACTGACCCCAACTCAAAGACCCCTATATTTTTGCATCCCAATACGTCAAACCCGGACGCCAAGGGAACATGGAAATGCTTGGTGTGTCAATAATTGACGCGACGGGTGTATCCCATGCGTCAAAATAAGACGCAGAGGGAACCTTGGAAAAGCGTCAATATGTGATGAGTCAGGAGTGAGAATGTATTATAGACTTAGTGTCTGAAGCAGGTTCAGGTGAAGCCTCATTCAAACTAGTGATGGTCAAACAACCAGGACATTTCTGGGTTTTTTAATCAGAATTTTACAGAGTTCTAAATTTAATGAAGAATAAGGGGCTTGACACACGGGAAGTGATATCACTCCATATCCATTCATTTTCTATGGAACATGTGTGATGAGGCGACAATCACTTCCCCTCCTCGAGCTAACGGCAAATCTTGTTCATGTAAAATTTCGAGCTTGTATATGTAGACGTGCACATGTGAGCTTGCAACGCAACACATGAATATTGAAAAATGTTCAACTTTTGTCACTAGCACATAGTGCTACAACCAATCTGAGGGTTTCATTGACTGACCAATGACCAGAGTATGCTGCATACTTGCATTTAGCTAACACTTTCAACATTATTTTAGCTTTACTTTCCAACATTATATGACACTTCACCAACTGATTACAAAGATGCACATGAAGGGTGACGTTGTCTGGTATGTTTTTCCTCATAAAGTGGTGTCTTAGAGTGCGTTTGTTTTTTAATATCGTTAGCATTGCAAGATTTGTTTAGTTTCTACGTCGGTAATGCACAACATTCCTTGTTTTGCCAACCACTAATAAACTTTACAAGATGAAGTAGAAGAACTAATCAAATTTATTGAAGACAAGCGACTCAAGAGCGCTATTAGCCACTCTGGTATTGCATTTCGTGTGTTTGGTTTCACCCTGGTTGTGATGACAGACAATCCCTCTCTGTTGTCGCTCATTGTGTGTCGAGCCCATAAAATGAGCATAAAAGTTATTTATCCTTAATCATAACAACATGATGTTTCAGCGCACTTGTGCATCACAGCAAGATGCATCAGAATTGGTGCAGGAAAAACCCAGGGCGCAGGCGAGGTTCAAAAAATATAACAAAAAGGCTGTCGAGGCAGCTCAAAAACTCTTCTTAGAATGAACAGGCACAAGGAAGACTGAACACAGGTACGAAACAATGATCCGACAAAGAATGAAGACAGGACACAGAATATAAAGGAGAACTAATGAGGGACAATGGGAAACACCTGGGGAGATACAAGAGGAAACAGGTGAGTGTGGGCGGGGCTGGAGGCAAGACTGCAGGGAAGAGAAAACACAGGGAAACAGAGAAACACTTAGAAAATGAAGACAAAAACACAGATCATTACAAGATGGTCCTGGATTTAATCCCCAGTTCAAACTAGTGTGAAGTTTCTGCGTGGAGGTTGCCTGTTCACCTTGTGCTTGTGTGGGGTTTCTTTGGGTATTCCTGGTTTCCTCCCACAGACCAAAAACATGCATGTTAGGCTGCCTTCGGGTCCAAGTTCTCTATGCAAAAAAGATTTGTGATCTCAGTGGGATTTTTCTGGTTAAATAAAGGTTAATAAAAGTGGCATTTTACTCTCTTAAATGTATTTCTGAAGTGCAAAGTCCTATTTGTTACTTTTCTGTTTGCCCTTACTCTCTCACTTTTTTCAGTACCCATGTTTAAATGTGTTGTAAATTGATGATAAAACGAGAATGCACACAGCTTACAGGAATGTGTTCAGGCTCAGAGAGGAAGGGGGGAAAAAAGCCTGAAATCACTCTCTTTCCTTAATGATGCCCACACAGAGACAATGGGGCGCCGCTCTGATTAGTGTCACCTGTCCTTGTGCATCTCATCAGCTCCATTATGCCTCCGTCTCCCATGCTTCTCCTGCTAATTGAATAGCCCGTGAAGTGGTGACGAGGACGGGGGCGAGAGCAACGTCTGTCCCACCGCTGCTTCCAAAATGAGAGGAAAGCTTTCCATAGAGGCACACGCTGACAAAATATAAAAGCCTCATCTGACAGAAACATGTAGCCCTCATGTTGTATTAGCATCACATTGACTACAGATTATTGTCAAATAGGATGTCTCTGAATCAGCAGCTGCTGCATGGTTTCTGACAGTGACAAAGCATTTCTTAAACGTGTCAGATGTTTCCTTAGCGAGCGCTGAGAAGATAATATGTCCCTATGTATTTTAAAAATATTAGGCTGCTGGTTAGCTTAGCTCAAAGACTGAAGACTTGGTAGAATAAAGCCTTGTTTATTTCAATGGCAACACAAAGAAAATGCACGTTAAATGTTATTTTAGTAAAGAATCCATCACATCAGTTTAATTCATACTAAATCTGAAACTTTTAAAGCAAAAATACTTGAAAGGCAGGTGGTATTCGGTTTTAGTTTGCTATTTTAAAAAACCTAATTAAAAATGAAAAGCATTCAAATTGCCTTTCAAATTCCATGCCCGAGTTTTCAACTAAGATCATCTTATTTTGAAAAATTAATTTTAGATGTATTAATCAAACCTTGAATGTCATGAGCTATGACATGCAACAATGTGAGTTTTTTTGAATTAGCCCTTGGAGTATGTGTTGGTGATGACACTCAGCTACCATCACACCACACCAAATGATTAGATTTGGCAGCTATAGTGAGTCAGGTCAACCCCAGTGTTAGAGTTGTAGATGTACATTCAATGATTACTTCAGGAGATCTTAACATCTATTAAAATCTGTCTAGTGGTTCATGAAATGTTTTGCTAACAGTTAATGTCTAAATTTTGTTTTAGTTTTAAGGTTTTTAGGTTCATTGGGGTATTTAGCTGTAGATAAACTCGTCTGAGTGTCATACAATTTTTTCAAGGTTATAGGTCATGTTTTGGATTGGGAATAGTTAAAATAGTTAAGTTGAATAAAGTGTTCTACACCCTGTAGACCGATTTTCAATAAGGCCACATGAGCAACATGGTGGCCCTCAAAGAGCCAGTTGTAATTAACTTCAATGTTTGGTGTTTCATTTCAGCTAAACATGAAACGTCAGGTTCCTCGTTTCATTGCAATGAGTGAGCTCTACCTGGTGTTTCCTGCATAGAAACAGAGTTTTAATATGTCTTCTTATAAACACTGAAAAGTACTACGTGTACGACTGACTAAATGTGAATGAAGTAATGCGTAAATACTAATAAAACTAAAAGTAAGAGTTTTTTTCACTGCTGAGTTGTGGCTGCCATCTTGAATTTTAAACCCTCCCATTTTATGACAGGGAATTCCCACTGGAAGGGTGTTCCAATTTAAATTTATGACTTGTAGGTGGGAAATTTCTATTTCCCAGAACAACTGGGCTGCAGAAAGGTAGCTGGAGAAAATGCCATGAAATGGACTATTTACACAATGAATTTCAACAGATGCTGCCTACCGACTACTTGCAACCCTGTTTACCTCCACCTACTCGTGGGATGCCAATATTTTGCCGTAAAAAAGAGCTTTGAAATTTTGGCAAATTAAAAGTGCATTACAAATGAAATCTATTATTAATATATTAGCATAATCAACATGCATCTTGGGAGATGTATTTTATAGTCAACGCTGAGCAGCTTACTTTAGGACATAGTACATGTTTGAAGCTCTCTCAGGCCACATAAAATGTCGTGGCAGGTCACATTTGAGTTTGATACATGGGCAGCTAAAGAATATCAGTTTGAAGAGCTGACTCAAAAACAGCTCATTCTGTTGTTTTATTATGTCAAAACTGCTTCATTATCCAAAGGCCTGATGGACCTGTTCCCTCTTCATGAACCTTTCTAATAAATATTCCTCTCTGCCTTTATGTACAGTACAGAAAGCTGTTCTGCAGGTTAAAACTTTTCACTGCAAAATCAATATGAAACTATGTTGTCCAAAAACTTTGTGAAAAGAAATTAAAAACTGAAGCATGCCTCGGATGTTTGCAAATCTGTTTGTTAGGAAGAAATATATGAAATAAAATTCATATCTGCAAAGAAAACTTTTAATTTTGATTGTTTAAACATTGCCATCTGTGACGCTGGGCTGTATTTTTGGTGCAGGAACCTGAGACTCAGATGGGGTAAAAAAAAAAAAGAAAAAATGGTTTAGGTTAGTCTGATTAGCCTCGTTTTGTTTCACTTCCCGGTCAATCGTGTTTCTGTGCTCAGGCCATTCAGGCTGTATGTCTTCCACTGCTTTTTTTTTCTATAATAAATGCCAGAAGAACAGTGACCACCGTGCCTGTGCAATACTGAGGCTTAATGTGTGAGTGTGAGGCCAGATGGACACTTTGATGAGAGGACGAGTGTGGATTATTCTGCAGGCTACATCTGGGACTCCACATGGTGCAGCAGACTGCAGTAAGAGGAGCAGGTGGGCGTGTGGGGAGAGCTCACCTATATCTTCACTCAGCGACAGAACATCGATGCACATGGCAGACAGAAAGGTTACCAGACCATCCTTCAAGACAAATGCTTCTCTGAATCCCACCGCGTCTTCTTCTGTTCGTCTCCTGTGGCAGCAACATCTTCACTCCGAGGAAGTCTTTGTGAAGAAGAGAGGAGCCTGAAACTGGACTAGCTAGCCTACTACCTGAGCTACAGCTGTTCATATTCCGTCATCACCATCAACACGCTTTTATGGTTATTGCTCACTGCTGAAATACAAAAGATGAAAATGTTTTTGCCAGTGTTTTTGTGTGTTTGTGTCTGATAGTTGGCGAAGTGTATATCAGTGGTGTCCATCGTCAGTCCTCAAGGGCCGGTGTCCTGCATGTTTTAGGAGCTGCCTTGGTTCAACACAGCTAAACTTAAGCAGTGCCTAATTAGTAGGCTTCTGCAGACCTTGATCGTAAACTGAGGAGGCCTACTAATTAAGCACTACTTAGGTTCAGCTGTGTTGAACCACAGCAGCACCTAAAACATGCAGGACACCGACCCTTGAGGACTGACTTTGGACACCACTGGTGTAAATCATGAACCACCCGAGGTATTTTACAGAATCTTGCAGGAAGTATAACACTGGATGCTGTCTATAACTAATTAACTTTTGGGTTGTGACTCAATTCATGGGTTGCAACAGATGTAGACCGCAGTCAACATTTGCCACAGTCGACAAGAACCGTAGGCCACTCGTATTGGCTGCATAAAGGACTGTGAAATGAGACGGTCTACCCAACGGAAGACGTATGTTTGCGTGACCACGCACTGCCTCATTACCATGGTGATACATTTTATACCACCATGGCTTCAGTTGTTCTTTCAAGGTATAACTTCACAAAATTCTGTTTTAATAGAAAAATTTGACAAGTGAATGAACAAAAAGTATTACTAATTTACGTTTACCTCCAGTATCCGTGTTTGTAACGACATTTTGAATAAGATTTCATTGCAATAAAAGTTTCTTCAGCTAAGTTGCTTCGGCCTACAGCGAGGGGCAATGTCCCATGGCTGCAACTCATTGAGCCACAGTCTTGGAGTCATTTTCATTCTAAATGGCTGCCACTGCCAACTGACATAAAAACAAAAATGGCTATAATTAAAGGAGACCAATTATGGGTCCTAGAAATTTTTATGGTATATCTGTGGGCTATCCAGACCATGTTCATTCACTTTAATGCACAAAATAATTCTCAGATAATAAAATTTCCCATTTTCTAGTTCTGCCTGCTCTGACTTCCGTTCAGAAGAGCTGTTTATGTTAATGAGCTCTGTTGGTAACGCCCTCCAAAAATCTGTTGACATTAACTCCGCCCTCCAAATATCTGTTGACATTAACTCCGCCCTCCAAAAATCTGTTGACATTAACTCCGCCCTCCAAAACCAGCGTTTACGTTAGCATGGCTAATAATAGCAGAAGCTCTGTTGTACAACCTCTCCTCTACTCTACGCTCACTCTGCATGCTGTTACCAGAGCAGGGGGCAGCAGTGGTCAAAATACCTCAGAAACTCAAACAAATAGGCTTTAACAAGGCTTTAATAAGCTAAACAATAGAGGTACATGAGAAAATGTGTTCATAACGAATAAAAATAAATAATTAAATAATGCCCTTGCCAGTCTCAAACCCTGGTCTCCCAATTTCTGGTCCAACACTCTACCATTGCCCTATTGGAAGCTTGTTGTGAAATGAGCTGCGCGTTGTACAACAACAACCATGACCGCTTTTTATACTGAGGAGGTGGAGTCTCACCCGGGGGTTGCTAGGTGAGGGGCTGAACGCAGGTTCTGGTGGGTTGTCGTACAGCTTGTGACATCACAAAATGACGGAAGTAAAAAACTTGTCGTTTATATTAGTGCTGTGTATTGGCAAGAATTTGGCGATACGATACATACTGTATCATGACAGAGGGGTCACGATACGATATATCCCGACATATGGCGATACTGTAAGCAAGGCGATATATTGCGATGTATTGCGGGGGTTTTTTTTGTCCAAAAATTCTTTTAAATAAAAACCTTTTACCGGAAAAAAATATGAAAAACCAAAATTCATTGTCTCAGAAAATTCTAATATTACATACACATTTGATACATTTAGCTGTGTTCTGCTTTGTAT
>NW_013952553.1:379572-382347 GCF_001266775.1 Austrofundulus limnaeus
CCCGCAAGACTTGTCTTTTAAACACCCTTTTCGCCGTGTTTCTGACTATCTTTGCCGCGACACTAGCTTTTAGTTTTTAATATTAATTTACAATATGGTCACCCAACACTTAACAATAGGCTTTATGTTGTCATAAATTTCAGTAAACAGATGATATGAAGCTGCTGCACACAGAGTTTCTGGGATCAGCTGACCTGCATCCAGAACCTGATTTACATAACTGTGGGTCGAACAGCAGGACAGGTCCCGAAAATAAACAGTAAATAAATGGAGAAGTTAAACAACACAGTTAAACTGTTTTTGAAGTAAACACAGCAGGATAAACTTAAAGTATATGGACTTGGATGCGATGCGCCGGACATTCAGAGCAACAGACAGAGTTTTATGTCACGGGGGGAGTGCCGAGCTCGAGGCAATAGACGCAGGCGCTATATATGCCTGTCTGCCTTCCGTAACGTGAAGTCTGACTACAGTTGGAAAAAAGAGTGCACAAAACACTTAATTTGGCTTAAAATACAGACATTCTGACAAATAACTGTTTGTAACCTTACTTCAGCTTAGAAGGCAGAGGGTGTCGGTCTTTTCCGCTCAGATTCAGCTATCGGAGCATGAAGCTAATGTTTACTCACAATGCTAATGCTACCCTTACTCTCTGGCGCTCAAGAGGTAGAGGAGCCAAATGGCTGGCTCACTGCTGCTAACTAGTGGTCAGAGGCTGAACTACAAAATAAAAATGAATGGCTGGCAGGAAAGTTGACATTTTAAACCTTAATAAAAAATCGAAATCTGAAGCTGCTGCCCCCGCGACCCGACCCCGGATAGGCGGAAGAAAATGGATGGATGGATGGATGGATGGATGGATAAAAAATCGATACATGGCTTTAGAATATCGATAAAGTATTGGGAAATGAAATATCGCGATACTTCAGTGTATCGATATTTTCTTACACCCCTAGTTAATATACATTAAAAATACATTTACTTACAGTAAATATGCCCCTGGGTGCATTTTTTTGGCCCTAGGACTGTTTTTTTAAGAAGTACATACCCAAAGTTGAGTAAAAAAACCTTTAAAAAGTGAATTTTGCATAATAGGTCCCCTTTAAAATCGGGTGAGGTAAAAGATGAGATCCTAACACATTCTGAGTCCTAACGTATCTTTTTTTGTCCCCCGTCACCGAGGTGGGGGGACTTAAAAATGCTCTCTGTCCATCCATCTGTGACGGGGGACATCAGTGACGGTTGGTGTCAAGTTCTATCTTTTTTAAAGATTGCCATTGCCTAGTATCTAGTTGTTTTTGAAAACTTTGTGCTTGTTATTTTTGTTTTATTTCCCTTTTTTGGTTTGTTTGTTTTTTTTCTTACTGGTGGATGCACGTCAGCCTAAAAGTTGCCATTTCGAATCCTGACCAGGGACCCTTCTAGAGAGAGTTTGCATGATCTCTCCTTTCTGGTTACCACCCACAGATGTTAGGTTAACTGTTCATTTTCAATTGTCCCTAAGTGTGGGTGAGAGCATGAAGGGTTGTTTGTCTCTATGTGGTCTTCTCATGGACCTTTGACCTGTCCAGAGTGTCCCCTGCCCCTTGCACAGAAACTGCTATGGGCACCAGTGACCACCCGTGACCCTGAAAGGACGAAGCGGGTGTAGATAATGGATGGATGGATCATTTTTTGTACAGCTAACCCCATTCAACTTGGCTGCCAAAGCTAATCAACATTAACGCAAGAAATGCTTATATCTCAGTCAGTTTCACAGATGTTTAGCTGATATTTGGTGTGGGGGTAGCTGAAAATCATCCTCAACACATCCTCCAAGCACTATATTTATCAAAAGCTTAACCTAGTCGGTCAGGAAACTACAGTATCTGATCTGATGAACCAGTGGATGGATTCTAATTAACTTTCAGGGAGTAAATATTCTCTTTTCTCAACATAACCTTAATAATCTTTGTTTACATCTCTGCATGAAAGGCAGCAGGAAGTAGGAATTCCATCGAGGAATGCTCTGCCTTTAATTGTTTGAATGAAAACACTGAAAACTACTGGAGTGRCATTAAATGGAATCGTTACCTGGTAATAATGTGACACTGCATGACCCCGTTGTATGTTTTCAGACAAATAAACCTCCTCCTACAAAGCTAATTATACTTTCACGTATGCAAGATCTAAATGTTGTTATGCATCATTTCATTTCCAAATGAACATTTCCATTGATCACAGACACGAAACTCTACTGGACCGTAATATTACCCCATACTCATATTAAATTGAACCCAAGCCAAAAGCCTTTGTGGAGTCAGAGCTCATTAAATGAGTCCACCTCATAATGAGTGACCAGATCCACGAGGAGCGATAAGGTTCCTGCTCTCGAGTGACTGAGATTCAGTTGAACGTAGTGCCTCAGAGTTGCATGTAAACAGCATATTTACATTGAAGCATCAACACATTTAGACACGTGTCAGATGTCACAGGTTGTGAGTGACAAGGGATCTGCTTTAGAGTTGGTTACAGGTTAAGGATTAAACCCAATACAGATGGTGTTTACATATTTAAAAATAGCAGTTAGTTATGTTCTATCATCAAATGAGACCATCATTACTAGGCCTGTCACGATAACAAATTTTGCTGGGCGATTAATTGTCTCAAAATTTATTGCGATAAGCGACAATATTGCCTGGTGACCGTTTTACAACTAATAATTATAAAAGCGTAATGTGTAAGTGTAATATATCAATAAACTTTCATTTTTAAAAGAATGTTTAACAAAGTGGA
>NW_013952553.1:384029-390536 GCF_001266775.1 Austrofundulus limnaeus
GATTTGGACGATCTGAGCGTTCGACGCGCAGATCGTCCAAATCGTTCAAATCGCGCTGCTCTAATCGCGCTTGAGGCGCCGCAGAACTTCCCGACGTTGCTTGAAGCGCCTCCACCATAGACTTTGCATGTAAACCTGCTGCTCCTGACGCTGAAATCGCGTTTGGTGTGAACGCACCATTAGATGTACGTTCAGTGATTACTTTCAGAAAGTTTTTTTTAAAACCTCTCTATTTGTTAATGGAATATTTTGCTAACAGACAAACAGGGTCGATTCCGACAATTAACCCGAGACCAAGTCAAGACCAAGACCAGAAAAAAATAAAAAATGAAAGAAAACTAGTTCCCTAAAACAGAGGTTCTCAAACTTAGGTCCCAGGACCCCCAGGGGTCCACGAGAGGTATCTTTGGGGTCCTCAAAACATTTCACTAAATTGTTTAATTTGTTTTATTTTTTTTAATGCATGGAGAACATTGAACTAATAAAACTACCATAATAAACTTAATAAAAATATATATTCCCCATGGCATGTGGGGGTTGAAATGACAAATTATCTTTAAAAACAGCATGGGGTTTATGAGGGGGTCCCTGGAATTCTTTCGCCCTTGTAAGGGGTCTCCAGAACCAAATGGTTTGAGAACCCCTGCCCTAAAAGATAGAGTATTCTGCTAACATGTATTTAACTTAATATGAGACCCATCATATCGAAATGAGGATTAAGTCAAATTTAGTCAAAATGACCTAATTACATTTTCAGATTCTTGGCTTTAAAAGCTCCATTTTGATACCTGGATCATTCTGATATCATAATTAAATCCATATATATGACTTCATTTGTCTTGTTTACAATAATACAAAAATATTTGATCTGAATCCTAATTTGATGTCATTTTATTGAAGAATTTTTGATGTCCTTATAAAGAGGAAACCTCACATTAGATTTGAATATTGGTATTTCCCAGCTAAAAAGAAACAAAACTTTGCTAGCTCACAGGGAAAATCTC
Source organism: Austrofundulus limnaeus (assembly GCF_001266775.1). NCBI lineage: Eukaryota > Metazoa > Chordata > Actinopteri > Cyprinodontiformes > Rivulidae > Austrofundulus > Austrofundulus limnaeus. The sequence continues at coordinate 385,034 of NW_013952553.1, forward strand.
AAAGTTTTAAGGCCCTTTTCCTCAAAATCATTTTTTTTTTTGCTAAAGCTCAAAAAAGTGCTTCAAATTTTTGTTTTATGATTATATTTCAGGCAGTTCTTTCAAATGATACATCAATAAGGCATTTATTCATTATATTTTGACAAAATGCAATTTTTTGTTAACATTTTAGTCAAAACACTATATTTGCCTATTTCTCCATACACCACTTTTGAACTTAATCCTAATTTTGATGTGATGGGTCCCATATATACAGCTAATATTGACAAAACCTTTTTCTGTAAGGACTGAATAAAGAATTTTGCTACAGATGCAGATTGCTAACATTAGCTAATGTTAGCGACAATAAAAGTTTGATGTTGTCCCTACTGTATCTGAAAGTGAAGTCCTGCAGAATTTAGAAGCTGCTGTATGCTTTCTCCTGGATGTTTTACAAATATATTCTTTATGATTTATGTAGTCAATCTGTATTACTGAAGATTTAGCAGACATCTTCTACTGCTCCTAGACGAGCACTGCTCACTTTCTTGGAGTGCCATGTGCGAGTGAAAGGCAGTAGTGGTTGATGACAGCAGTAACAAAAATAAATAAATAGCAATGAGTCAGGTTTGGATTTGAATCAGGTTTTAAATTCAATTAAAGCAAAAAATTTAACAAATAAATTGGGCAATAATCTGGCAATTTAGTGATATTTCCAAAGCTGTGGTCTTGATATTTCCACAGCTGTGACCGGTCTCAAGTACTACAACACTATCTTGCACATTGTAGATTTAATGTGAATAACTTTAGTCATAATTATGCCAAAGTGTTAGCACAATATTTGTTATATTGACAGAATTATAGCACTTTTATATTAGTTGGCTGTAGCGACCATCTTGGATTGGATTGGCTTAAATTTAATCAGTCACAGCCCAATTTTTAAAAAGTTGGGATGTTGTGTAAAGTGTAATTAAAACCGAATGCAATTGTTTTCTAATGACATAACGTGTTTTATTCATGTCAGTATATTAAAATCTTAAAGTCTTAACCACTAAGTTGAAACAGAAATTATACGTTTGTTCAAAAATTAGATCCAATCTGACATCTTCTGTTTCAAATATCTATCTTCATGCCATTATACTCAACCATGTCGTACTGTTTACCTGTTTGGTCTCTTACAACAAATGAAATCTTAGAACCCATAGTTAGGCTCTACAACAGGGCCTACAAAATTCATAAAAAACTTCCTGGTTGGACTCATCACTGTACAGTTCTTTCATTGTCTGAYGCCTTGACTTTTCAGAATTATGTTTTGTATTAGTGGTATTAATTTATATTTTCAGATCTTCCAAGGTGCCAGTTATGGAACTCTCCGTGCATTGTTGCCCAAATGAAATTCTGGAAGTGGTCATTCAACTAGATCTGTTACAAAAGGACAACTGATATTACCAACTTTTAAAAACTGTTACGGCCAGAGGTCTTTCTTCTATGTTTATACTAAAGCATGGAATGACATTCCTCAAAACATAAAGTCTATTTCAAAACTACAGCTCTTTAAGAAGACTCTTGTCTGCCATCTGCTGGACACTTTTTGTTGTGTTCATATTTAGACGTCCTATTTTGCAAATGCTGCCATCCTGAAAATTGGTATGCTTGTTTGCCTTTGTGTCTATGGTGTATAATGACGTGATTGTGATGCTGTAATTCTGAGTGTTTTATGCGCTGCAGAACAGGAACCTGCTGTAAAACAGCAATTATGCTGAGTCAGGCTTGATTTTTAGTTATCATTACCTGTTGAATCAATAAATCAAATCAAATCAAATCAAAATGTCTTTCAAGAAAAAATAGCAGCAATACATCTCAAAAATGGGTACAAGCACCAAAAGCCTGTAAAAGTGAGTGGTACATTGTAAAAGAAAATAACTGGAAAAGCATTTTGCAATTGTTAGGATAACTGACAACAGATCAGTAAAAGGACTGGGTATAAAATAACATCTGAGAGAAGCTGAATCTCAGTCAGTAAAAATGGGCAGAGGTTCACCAGTCTGTATAAAACTGACTAAAAACAGCAGAACAATTTCAAATAATGTTGGAAAATTGTGAACATCTTGAATAATCACATCATCTATAGTTCTTAACAATATCACAAGATTTCATGAATCTGAAAAAAAATATCTTTGCAAAGAACAAAAGTCAGTAATGGATGCAGTGATCTTTGGGTTTTTAAGCAGCACTGAATTAAAAACAGGTCAGATTCTGTTGTGGACACATCAATGAGTAACTAAGGAAGACTTCCATAAACTATTTTCTGTAAACACAATTTGCCGTGCCATTCACAAATACTGATTAAAGCTCTATCATGCAAATAGTTAACTCCATCCAGAAAGGCAGTCATTTTTTATGGGTTAGAGCTCGTTTACATGGACTGAGGCAAAGTGGAAAACTGTTTTGTGGTCAGGTGAATAGAGATTTGTAATTCACTTTGGAAGCTCTGACTACTACATCCTTATTGTTAGCACTGAACAGTTCAGAAGTCTGCCTTTTTGATGGTATGGGGGTGCATTAGTGCCTGTTGTTTGGGCAGCTTAAACATCTCGAAAGGCAGCATCAACATAAATAACAAGTTTGTACAGGTTTTACAACACTCTCACACATATGCACCCATCCAGACCATGTCATTTGAGGAGCCAATGCATTTCAGCCAAAACACTGTTGAAACAAATACTGAATCCATTACAAATGCAGGGCTTCAATAATACAGGGTGAGTCAAAAGTCACAGGACATTATTTTAGAAACAACAGGGGCAATGAAATAAATGTATAAACACCCCAGCAATAATGGTGCCATACTGGAACAAAGTCATTTTTTTTCCAATGAGAAGGTGGTCATGTAATGTGTAAAAGAAGACCATGTTGCCTGGTTACATTCTGTCCCAGGTTCTGAACATGTGTCCACATCAGGGATGACCACAAGCCAGGATCTGACATCAAACAAGAATGGGACAACTTTCTCCTCTAACACACTGACAAAGGCCCAATTATAACATTGATAATGTTACAATTATACACCTTTCCCAGGCTTCAAACATGTTTATTCATCATAAAAGCACAGCTCCATATAGAGGTATGATTTTCTTTAGGCATGTGAGTAAATGACACGTGACCTTTCAGTCACCTCTGTGGACCAGGGCCACAAAGTGTCCAGCCATGTGTCCTGGCCATCATCACAGCAGAAGCTCTGCAGTCTGATCCACTGCTGGTCAGCTTGAATAAATTAAATGAATTACCAGCTGCCTCTCGCAAGCGCGCCGGATGCAGGGTGGCATAAGCATGCCATTCTAACAATTGGAAGGATATCTGCACAGTCTTGTGTTAAAGGAATTACACATAACACTAAGAGCCCCTTTAAGACAGCCTGACAGTTTTGCGCACACTGGCAAGTTTGTCTGACATGAAAACGTTGTCTCGGGCCTGAGTCAGGGGCCTCCGCACGGCTACTGGGAAGTCATGAAAACAGGGAAGTCTTATTGTGATGCAGACAGACGCGGGATTGTGCCTGAACAATTCATTAATGTATCCTCTTTGAAAAGATCGCCCCGCGAGATGCACAACGACACACCGATGTCCTCTTTAAAACGATATGACATCAAATCCTGACATTGCAGGAAGTGCTTACTGCCTGTCTGACCAGTTCTCCCTCCAAATTTAAAAGCAGCCTTCTATCCTTCATCTGGTTTTATCAGAGTCCGAGCCACGGTGTGAGAGTCTATTTACATGGAATTATGTATATTGGATTCTGCTCCTCTCTAACATTTTTTCCCCCAGACTTAAACCGAGGCTTCTTTCAAACATTAAACGTGGGACAAGTGTCCGATAACTTTGTCTTCCACCTGTAATCTGATGCTGCACAGGGAGAAAGGACCGGCCTCACTTCCCCTTGGGGTGATTTATGATTGAGGACGCGTTAATAAAAATATCAAAACAATCTGAGGCTCTGCAGCAGAAGATACCGGTTGGCTACGTACATCATGCTCGACAGGCCCATACGGGGGAACCGCCTGCTTGCTAATATTATGCCGGTATGGATGCCCCCCCCCCCCCCCCCCCGCCTCTGAATAGAATATGTAGCTGTTTTTTTTTTTGTTGTTGTTGTTGTTTGTTGTTGTCGGAGGGATGCTGCGGGTGTAGCGCTGCAAACACAAGGTGACATTTGCTTGAACGTTGAGTTTCCAGCTTGACAGGCTAAGCTCTTTGTTCAAATCTTCTGCCAGAGCTCATGTGCCAAGGCACCCGGAAGACTTAAAAGTTGGGAAATTTTGAGTTGCACACGTCACCTGCCCTTTTAAAAGAGCACAGTGTGCTATCATTAAACACCCAGGGGTACAGTGGGGAGGAACATGCTGCTTCTACAGAGTAAACATCCATCTGAAGTCTGCTCTTACTAAAAGCGCAGCTCTGAACTGTCTGGAAAGGCATGCTCCAAACTGTTTGGAAAATGACAGGATGTGACACCAGACCTCCATCTTTCCATCACCACCCAGCTCTTGATGTGTTTCTTCAGACTTAGCCGTGTTCTAATTCAGAATGGGTTGAGAGCCACTGCTGGGACATATCCCATACTGTTCACTCATTTCTTCTTCCTTTCCTTTTTTTCCTTGCATCTCACCTATTGCCAAAAGGTGCGTGTGTGATGTGTGGATCGAGACTGACATACAGTATCAGTACCACCAATACAAAATGTTGGTGCTCTGAAATCAAAATCTCAATACTTTGATACTTCAGTCATTTCAGGTAATCTATATCATTGACAGGAACACAGTGGAAAGGAACTAAACAGTTGAATGTTTGTCAAAATCATACACGGTTGGTGGGAACTACTTTTTCTTCCACCTGGGAAAGTGTGTTATGCGTCAGCGCAGCGGCCAAGGAGTTTATATAGAACAGCTGGAGTGTGCAGAAACCACATGACCGTGTGATCGGCTGGTGAAGCTAACGGCTAACGCTAAACGGTCAAGGCTCTGGATTTCCCATTACTGTACATGTTGACAACAGAGCAGAAAAAAGGACTGACGATGTAGAGATCATTAAAACTATTGATGATAATATTAACACAATTATTATTAATATTTTACAGTTTATATAATCTATCTAACGTCTTAAATAATATCAGAAAAGCTGTTTGTGTTATGGTTTTATTAACAGAAGATAAACAGGAAAACATCTCATTTTACAACAAGTCAGCAGATTTGATCTTATTTAGCTCAATGTGATCTGAGCAGAACATAATGTAACAGTTTAAAATTAAAATAATCTTATAAAGTCCATGTAATCACTGTTATTTATTGAACTGGTTAGCAGATATTAGTTTGTGGAGCATTTATACAGAGTTTAGCACTGTTGAATCATGTTACAATTTAACACAAACTATTAAATGTTACTTTGTCCTCTGATTAATATTTAGACCTACAGAGTGTAAAATAATATTATAAATGTCTGATTAATATTTAGACCTACAGAGTGTAAA
>NW_013952553.1:390821-392634 GCF_001266775.1 Austrofundulus limnaeus
CAAAGCAACATACTCATATTCTTTGGCTAAAAAACTGGTATATTGCTTTGAATTTACTCAACTCAGTTAAGTGGAACCAGGTAACATAACATGGTTAAGTAAATCCAACATTTCATTTTTTTTACAGTGTAGCTAATAGACAAGTTTCATCCTATAACCAGAGAACATTTTCTAACTGTTGACTGGTAAATATAAATGTTCTTATTTTTTAAGACAGTAAGAAGAAATAATAAATATACTTTATTACTAGCTGAAGTCATCATTTTTCAACAAGTTAAAATCTAAGCTACAGGCTGACTTCAGGTCTGGTTTAGATCATTGTTACCTGTAAATTATATATTTTCTGGTGTTAATCTGCTGTTTTACATGAATGTTGAATGAAATTAACATAATTATTAATTTATTGTAAAAACATGACATATAATCTGTGAAACAGATCCAGTTCAGCTGCTGTTTATATATTAGTTTCTATGGAGGCTGTGAGTTGTTGCCCTGTTACGTCTCCATTTCTGCTCCTCCAGTCTGTCACAGACACTAACAGTGGACGGGATGGGCGGGACTCAGTCTAGTGATCTTTATGTTTAAGTCTATGGCAGCGGCACATGTTCAGTCTGTAGATCTGTAGATGTGACATGTTCTGTATCTTCATGTTAATACGTTCATTTAAACATAAATTATGCAACGTTATTTACGACTCACATTTTCATTTTTACAGTATTTTATTCTGATTAAACCATTTATTTTGTATTGTTTAAAACACCATTATCACATGTTAGGATTTTATCTCTGTTTTTCTGTTGTATTAGCTCAGCTATAAAAGAGGACACTACATCAATCTACATTCTGGGTTTAAAAAAGAATAAATAAATTACTCTGATGTCTTGTGCTCTTTATGAAGCCATGATCAAGACACTACTTTTTTTTACAGTTATCAGCCCCATTAGGAGTATTTGCACATTGTTTCAGTATTGCTGATACCAGCCTGAGTTTTACTCTGTATCAGGATCAGAAAGCAAATCTTTATTGAAATCACTACTGTCTGTTACCATTACCTCATAAAGCACTGGACATATTCTCATACGTATTACAGAAAGTAGGAATGTGCATTTTCAACAAATCACTGTCAATAGTTCAAACTTCACTACTGAACTCACCATAGAATTCGGTTAGGATTAAGAATTGCAGTTACTTTATAAGAATTCAGGAAAAACATGGGATCAGGATTTAAAGACTTTATAAATCAATGCACCCTGTCGGTTTATGCCACAATAATACTATATTTTATTATGTTTACTCATGTTGAACTCTATTGCACTTTCTGTAAATTTATATTATTTTAACTGACAGATTGTGTCTGCAAAAAGATATTGTCTTTCTTTTTGTGTTCCATGTAAAAGCAGAGGTCATGAATCTTTATTGATGGCCAAAAATGCAAATGTGGGTTGTAATAAATTCTTTGATCTACTGCCTAAGGGTTTATCTAAATACAACAATTTATTTACCTTAGCTGAAGTTTATGTTGATGGAGGCGGTGGCAGCAGATGTATGTAGCTGTGCAGTATCGCTGCAGGAAAATACATCCAATTTGGCTTTACAGGCATCTGCAGGTCTGTTTTTGACCAAATTTACCTCAGCTTTAGTGTTGCTGTTGCTCTGTATGCTACATAAACGGAAGATCAAAGACACAAATGACGGACATCATTTTCGAAAAACAACACACAAGCGTCCTATGGCGTGTATAATGGCATCGACCATATAGTTATCCTAACTTTGGTATATATAATATCATCTACCTTGCAGGTTGGGCTGGTTT
>NW_013952553.1:394271-402617 GCF_001266775.1 Austrofundulus limnaeus
ACCAACAAGATTTGGCAAGACATGCAATTCCATTTTGGATCTTATTTTCACAAATCGATCCTCCATATATGGCATATCTGGATTTAGTTGAAGTTACTTGAAAAAACATTACTTAATAAACTACTTCAGCATCTAGAAGCTAATAATATGCTAAGCAATAGCCAACATGGTTTCGTACGTCAAGGTCAACCATGTCTGCATTAATTTTATTCACTGAACAAATACGTGCTGCTTTGAACAAAGGTCMAGTAACTGGTGCTGTATATATTGATTTTCATAAAGCGTTTGACACAGTTGATCATTATACTCTTTTACAAAAGTTGATTTCTTTTCAACTTTCATCATCTGCAATACAAATGTTTTCCTCTTATTTGACTGATAGGTATCAGGTTGTGAAACATGAAAGCTTTGTGTCCGGGTCTCTGCCCTATTCCGTGGGAGTTCCGCAGGGTAGCATCCTGGGCCCATTGCTTTTCCTATTATACATAAATGACCTTCCAAAAATATTGAAGTATTCAAATATTTTAATGCATGCTGATGATACTGTTCTTTTTTGTCTGATTTCAATATTGAATCTATTAAYASKCARTTACAAGCAGATCTTCAGACATTTCATGGTTGGCTTCAAGATAATCTTTTGTCGATTAACGTAAAAAAAAAACTGCATGTATTTTTCCTCACCTAAGAGACATTTCAATCAACTCACTTTTTTAAACAAACCCCTTGATATTGTCACTACCTACAAATATCTTGGAATTACTTTGGATTCTCATTTGACTTATCGTGATCATGTACAAGTCTTAACCACTAAGTTGAAACAGAAATTATATGTTTATTCAAAAATTAGATCCAATCTGACATCTTCTGTTTCAAATATCTATCTTCATGCCATTATACTCTCAACCATGTTGAACTGTTTACCTGTTTGGTCTCTTACAACAAATGAAATCTTAGAACCCATAATTAGGCCGTACATCAGGCCCTACAAACTTCATAAAAAACTCATCACTGTACAGTTCTTTCATTGTCTGATGCCTTGACTTTTCAGAATTATGTTTTGTATAGTGGTATTAATTTATATTTTCAGATCTTCCAAGGTGCCAATTATGGAACTCTCTGTGCATTGTTGCCCAAATCAAATTCTGGAAGTGGTCNCAATTATGGAACTCTCTGTGCATTGTTGCCCAAATCAAATTCTGGAAGTGGTCATTCAACTAGATCTGTTACAAAAGGACAACTGATTTTACCAACTTTTAAAAACTGTTACGGCCAGAGATCTTTCTTCTATGTTTATACTAAAGCGTGGAATGACATTCCTCAAAACATAAAGTCCATTTCAAAACTACAGCCCTTTAGTTTAAGAAGAATCTTGTCTGCCATCTGCTGGACACTTTTTGTTGTGCTCATATTTAGAYGTCCTATTTTGCAAATGCTGCCTTCCTGAAATTTGGTATGCTAGTTTGTCTTTGTGTCTATGGTGTATAATGATGTGATTGTGATGCTGTAATTCTGAGTGTTTTATGTGCTGCAGCACTGGAACCTGCTGTAAAACAGCAATTATGCTGAGTTTATGCTTGATTTTTAGTAATCTTTTCCTATTAAATCAATAAATCAAATCAATGTTCACACAATCCAAGAAGTTCAAAGTTTTCTACAGTTGCTTGAAGCTTTCAGTTTACACCAGCATGTCCACATGCATATTTTAGATCTGGAGATGTCAGAAGAACTTATTCAATTTCTAAAAATAAAAAAATCCTGAATGTTTCTGCATCAAATCAATTCTTCATATTTTTAATGTCTCAGCTGTTCCTGTTCACAATTGAATCAATAGTAAAAACAATGTTTTATTCATAATAAAGTTATGGAGGAGGAGGGGGCGCACTTAAGCATTTCCTTAAAGGCCAGCTCTGAGATGTAAAATAAATTGGAAGCTGAGTGAAGAGACTGTATGTAAAATGATGGAAAATCCATGTAAACTACATCCAATCAGTAAAACTTGACATGTTTGTTTATCATTATATATATATATATATATATATACATACATGCGCGCTCCAGGTTGGTCTTCAGGACTTTAGATGTTTGATGTGGTGTTTTTTTCCACCATCCACACCAACCTTAAAAGACTTCTGTCATCAATTTTTCTCCACCCCCATGGCCAGGGAGGTTCTTGACAGTTCCATGCCTAGAAAACTTCTTAATAACATTACACACTGTTGAAACAGGGATACCCAGATCTTTGGAGATGGCCTTATACCCTTTGGAGGTCTTGTGCTTACAAATAATAACATTTCTGGTGTCCTCAAACAGCTCCTTTGTCTTTACCATTGTCACACATGAAAAGGGAATAACAGGTGGCTTTTTAAAACACCAACATGATCATTCATTGGATAATTCACATCACATGGGTGGAGGTAGTTCATCGCAGGTGATCCTTATTTGTGATTTGCTACAGGTGAGCCGATTTGGGTTTCTATGCTGATTTGCCTCAAAGGGTGCCAATACCATTGACACAGTAAACATAATGTTTTTCTATATTTTCCTCAAACTGTTTTTCTTTTTAAATGTTCTTTATCATTTGCTGTTTTGTATCAAACACAAGCTATATGTAGTAAAATGTTGTTTCACTTGATAAATTCCCTTCAGTAAACATTCCATAATATGTACTTAAACTTCATTGGTGCCAATAAAGGTGAGCAGGACTGTATATGACTAAAAATGCAATAAATCACATACAACATAAACACACATACAACACACACCCATATATTTATTTTTTATTTATCTCCTCCAAAGGGGTTATGTTTTTGGTCGCGTGTGTCTATCTGTCTGTTGACAAAATTACTCAACAACCTATGGATGGATTTTTAGGACATTTTTTGCCACAGGACGGTTTTGGCCAAAGAAACACACAATTAAATGTTGGTGATGATGTAGATCTCAATGCAGATTGAAGGATTCTTTACTATTACAGGATAGGGGAAACTGGCCTTGGCAGAGGTTTGCACTCTGAGTGCTTCTAGTTTATGTTTTTTTTTCTTTATCCCGTGCACTTGGAGAAAGTTTGAAGTACTGTCGGGCAGCAAAGGCTCATGGGACATTTAATAAAAATGATAAAATATGAGTCTTTGTGGTTTAATAAAGTGTGAAAATCTACATGTGTGCTTAAATCTAATCTAATGGAATGACTATACGTGGAAATGTTAGTAAGTAAGTAAAGTTTATTTATATAGCACCTTTCATAGATATAAAATCACAAGGTGCTTCACAATAAGAGCAATAAAATACATTAAATACACAAAAGCATTACATTCATATAAAAGGCAGAGTTTCTATAAGATGACTGGAGATTACAAGCTAGAAACCGGCAACTGCTGGTGGGCCGATTCAAATGGCTTGGTGGACCAATTTTGGCCCGCAGTCCAACTTTGGGCACGTCTGATTTAAACCATTGCAACTCTTAGCTAGTCATTTGCTACTTTTAGCTGGTCTTTTGCTACTTTTAGCTAGTGTTTAGCTAGCATTTTCCTTCTTTTGTCTTTGGGACAGTGTTTTGATCAGTTTAGCTTCTTACACAAATTTCATCAGTCACTCAGCAGCCAACACTGCAGTTTTGCTGAAAATTACTTTTTTGTTGTTTTACTTATCTTACTATCATGCTTTTATGTTTTTTTTTTACAGCTTGAATAAATATAGATTATTATTTCCAGGGAGAAGCTGTTGGTGATATGCTGTGTTTTTTCACAAGTGTAGGTAGTTGATATTTCACAAGCAGTTTACTAAAAAGGATTTTACCACACCTTAAACTTGCCATGAAAACAACCTGTTTAAATGTGTCTGAGCAGTGCTGCATCTATTGATTTCAAATGGTGCAGATACTAAATCTGTATCTCTCCAACTCTACACAACAACATTCCTCCAAGACCAATTTTGTTCACCACGAGCTGTTGCATCCTAACCCCAGCAAACTTGCATAAATGTCAAGAGAGACGTGCTCTCCTTTTGTGCACCACAGAAATTGCCAGCAGCTCATTTCCTCCAGGAACGCATTAACAAAGCAGTTAATTCTGTCATTAATTAAAAGGAATCACAATTCAGTGAACACTTCAAATTAATCTGTTGAGATTTGCTCTCACACAATGCCGACTTGCTTTTTTCCCCCCATCTCATCAAATAAACTGAAGCTCAAGAGACTATTTTTGTTGTTGTTGTTGGTTAATTTCCACTGGCGTCAGTTTGGTCCTGTGTGGATTTGTTAGCGGAGCATGTCGCCATCTGAGCCAGGTTTCATGGTGGAGTTCCAGCAGACTCAACGATGCGTTAAATATATACACTCGTAGCATTAGCAAGGTGCTGCTAACAGATCTGGTTTGATTAAAAATAAAAACATATCCTTAAACTTAGGCTGTTTCTTAAACTGTTAAACTAAGATCACCTTACTGTAAGCTGAGAAAAGACAGTTATAATCATTTTTGTTCAATCTTAAAAAAGTACTCTGCAACGTCACACATTCAGAATAGGTGTTAATGATGACTCTCAACTACAATCAAATTTTAGCTCAATATAAGCACAAGTGGCTAAGTTTTAGCCACTTTTATGTTTTGCTAAGCTTGATTACGCGAGGCAGTCATGTTGAACTGAATCCACTCCAAAACTGAAGCAGGTGTGGGTGGTCTTTAAACAGTCCCACCAGTGAATCATCTGTGGTTGTTTTTACTATCAGACAAACATGGTGGACTTGGACATGTCCAACAATTAATGGTAAAGTTTTGAGTGAAAATCTTGATGACTCTGACCACACCAATTTTGTTCTCAATATCTGTAAAACTGGATAAAATCTAGCCGTATTTGTGCTTTGGTCGATTGTGGTGGCCATCTAACATTGATGTGGCTCTAAAACTTAATCACTTGCAGAGGTACAACTTGTGATTACTTTTGTAAAGCTATGTTCACACTACAGGCAAAATGTGATCCAAATCCAATTTTTAATTTTATTTGTTTTATTTTGCCTCTGTGCAACCCATATAATATTTTTTCCCGACAGTCTGAATGTGACAAATCAGATTTTTTCAAATCTGACACAGGCCTTTTCAGTATGTGGTATTAAATCAGACTTTGATGATTTTCAAAGCGACACCGGATCTTTGGGGTGCCCCGGCACAAACAGAGCAATGTTGTATATGCTGTTAAGTGCCAGGAGGACTGTGACCAGTTATACATCGGGGAAACAAAGCAGCCACTGTTCAAAAGAATGTCCCAACACAGACGAGCTAMTTCTARTGGCCAGAACTCTGCAGTTTTCACTCAYTTACAGGCCAGCGGTCACTCTTTCAGAGATGAGGATGTTCTCATTCTTGATAGAGAGGAACGTTGGTTTGAGAGAGGAGTAAAAGAAGCATTTTTGTGAAGAAAGACCGTCCATCATTAAACAGAGGTGGAGGCCTCCGTTTTCAGTTGTCCCCCTCCTACAGCGCAAGTATTGCCAGTATCACTCCACCCCCTGTTAACAATAAGTGTTAATTAGGTGTCAACGATAGCCATGTGATGTGAGTATCAGTCACATGGAGGCAGTGCTTAAAAGCCTGAATTTTGCCTGAAACAGACTGAAGAAGTCTCTTGGAGGAGAGACGAAACGTTTCATTAAAGAAGAACCCGTCCAGAGGACCTATACAATTTTTTCTTTTTGATTTTTTGCCTGGATTACTGAGATGCATCAGGACGAAACATGATAATGTTGGTGTCGGGTCGTATCCATGTAAGTTTCTTGATTGACATTTCAGTTGGTTTCACCTGTAGCACGTCACTCCTATTCCAAAAACACATGCTGCGCCGAAGTAGCCGGCGAGAGGCAGGTCCAAGCGTAAACGGTGAACTAAAGAAGCATGTCAGAATTATTTAATCGTCTCTGATTAGACAACAACTTCAGCTATGATCCACACATGCTAACATGAAGCATCTGTAATTACTTCTGTAAACTCAGGAAGCTGAATGTGACGTCATGTCTTCTGCGCATCAGTGCCATTGAGAATTCACTGGTGGAAGTAACATTTAAAATATAATGTGAACGTCCATGCAAACAAGTCAGATCTGAGAGTGATATCAGAATTGCGCATTAAGACCTGCAGTGTGAACAGAAACGATGTTTCTTCAAATCTGTTCAGAAGTTCATGAGATATTTTAGTATAAGGCACGTGCAGACACAAATAAGCAAAATCATGGCTTACCTTTCACCTTTTGGCAGCAGGCAAAAGATATAATCACTGAAAGCATGAGCCAGGCACTAACACAATTGTTTGATTAGAAAAAAAAAATAGAAAGACAAAGCCAGCAATGTTTAAAAAGACTTGTAAACGCTTAAAAATTGAATGTTTTTGCTCATCGGAGTGGTAAATAAAATGGCAGCGGAAGGTTTGTTTTGTTTGAATATTACAGCTAAGTAGTTCCATCGGACGAGGAGAATGTTTGATCTGGCCACTGGCCACAGCGAGCTGTTTATCTCCTCAGTCTGCGGGTTATAAATACAAGTGTGCTTGGCGTCTCCACAGTAAGGAGCTACTTGGAGGGTGATAAGGTGCTAATTAGCGACTGTTAGCACAAGATTAAAAAAAAACTATATTCACAGAATGAAGCACATCTTACTGTTTTCCACTGAATGTTCCTCTAATGACGATTCTCCTTTTTTTCACTGAGACTTCAGAGTTGTCCATTATTCCGACCTGCTGCAAGCGAAAATGTTTTTTTTTTGTGTACGTTCACTAAAATATTTCATAAAACACTGGGCAAATTTTAATGAAACTTTCAGGAAATAATCTTTGMATATACGTTTACACATTTGCAATATGGGGTTCCATTTGTGCCAAAATTATGTGGAGCTCTTCATGGAGAACAATCTGCATCTTCAGAGGCTGAGACTCTGCTGAAGATTCTTATCACATCTCCTCTGACCACAGCTGAATCTGAGAGGAGCTGAACACTKAARACAATCCAGACTTTCCTCAGGTACAACATCACATCTCACACTGACCATGCTCTATAAGAATCTGGTTAAAACATCCCTGAATTTAACCAGAGTCATGAAGAAATTTGCTTCTCAGTAATAGAAGAGCAAAATTTATGTACTAAAAATAAAACACTACATGACATTGTAATGCTGTTTTATTATTGTCATTTGTTTAATAAATACACTGGTGTGATACAACTTAGTACATGTTTGATTGCTTTTTGGGATACGTCTATTTTGGAGTTGTAGCCCCACCTGGAGAAAAATCCACCAGCCGCCACTGCTTATTAGACCTTTGTCTTCTACTGCATCATTCACCCTTTCATCAACACCATCATCGTTATTGGGATTTCTGGAGAAACTCCGGACACTCAGCTGCCGTGACGTTTTTCCGAGTGAAGCCAACAGGGTCATGCATAAAGTGGGAAAACAGCTAATTAAAGGGGCAATATTATGTATTTCTCAGGCAAATGTGTAAAAACTATACCATAATAATGTATCTATGCCACCTTTAGTTGTTATTAAAATGCTGTTTTTATGTTTAAATAGAAAATAAACTTATCTTCTCATCACTTTCTCTTCTAAACGCCTTGAAATTGGCCTCTCTCTCTTTAAGAACCACCTTCCGCTTCTGTCCCGTCAATAGCCTATATGCCACGGACATCCGGTCCAGCACTTGATGCCACTCCCAACACTTCCGGTTCGTGGTCAACACAGTGTTAGCAAAAGATTTTTTCACCTGACAATGACCTTTAATGATCTCCACAGTACAGAATTAGTATATTACATGTACCAACATTAACACAGGAGACATACAGGTCCAGCCAAGTGGGAAAAAAAATCACTCCACAGTGAATCAAAGCCATAAAAACAAAGGAAAGATGTTCGTGTTTATGGTTCGAGAATTTAGCCTTTTTTACTATTCCTTGGCTGCTTGTTCTGTGAATTTTTCACGTAGAGCTGTGACACTTATATTGTTGGAAAGGGCAGAGCCTGGGCTTTAAATTGATGGGCTACTTGTATGGTTTGGATCGTTTTCCCCGACGTTAGTGAACTGAAAACATAATGATTATCAGGCGGAGGTTCTGCTGCTCTCGGTGCTCGGGGGGAGGAGGGGAGGGGCACGTCACGTCACGTCTACGCTGTAATATACACTCTAACAAGGTTTTACTTTTGCATAAAACTCATGACAAAGTTGCCTAAAAACATTTCATACTCTGTATAACACAAACGCGCGCACACATCTACCTTTGTACCGGCTGCTGTGTTAGCTTCCTGCTAGCTGTCGTGTGAAGGAGGTCTTTCCTCTCTCGTCTTGGCAGTAAAGGGGGATAAATGTACATTTC
>NW_013952553.1:405054-409625 GCF_001266775.1 Austrofundulus limnaeus
ACATCTGGTGAAAATTTCATGTCATTAGCACCTCTAGTAATATATTTACTGAGAAAAATATTGACGTGTTCAATACTTATTTTACCCGCTGTATATTGATGTATTGTTACACCTCTGGCCGGATGTCATTTATCATATCTTTTGTGTTTTACTTTTTACTTCTCCTTTCATTGACCTTGTGCTCCTGGGATTAAAATAAAGTACCTGCCTCCCTCTTGCAAAGCTCCATGAGAATGTGCTTACCTTTGTTTCAAAGGTGTAACAGAAACAACTACAAAGTAAACATTTCTCAGTATAAAATAATCTTGGTTTAAAATTCTGATTTTTTTTTCTTTTAAAAAAGTCAGGCCTTTTAATTAACACTTTATACTAGAACTCTCAATTCTTCCAGCGAAGCCAGGTTTGACAAATTAAGGCTTTGGAGTCATTACATTAAGATAAGAACTTATCTTTTACTCGGAGACAGACTTTTATCTGTTGGATTTTTCTTCTTTCCCCATCTCTTTGACACCCCGCCGCCGCCGCCCCTCCCCCCACCCTCACTTTTACCACCTCAGCCGCCGCCTCTGTTTAACGTGAGATTGTTAAAGTAATTGGGATGTTATGTGACCAGAGAGGCCAAAGACGTTTTTAACCCCGTCACGGAATAACCTTTAGTGTGTGAGGTGGGTCAGGAAAGGTGCACTGGAGACATGCTAAGTCTCATTTAAAGGAAACTGGATTCTGGAGGATGTCTTGTTTTTTTCTGCAGGTACACATGCCCGAGTGATTTCAGGGAGGGGTTGGGGGTGGGGGGTGGTCATTAGGGCATAAAGAATATTCTTCTGAAAGGTGGGGGAGGGGTAGCTGAGCGAGTCGGGTTTTCATTCCCGAGTACATCCTTTACGAACGTTCAACCAGGTTTCATCGCACATGACCTTTTGAAGTTAATCGTAGTCGTGCTCGCTTGAACTAGTTTAAACTGAATCCTGCCTGGAAAGAAAAGAAAAAAAAAGAGAGCGAGAGGGGAGTTGAGTTTCTCTTGTATCATCCACAGTAGAATCATTAGGAAAGTAGCTCTCAGAACATCAAATAAACAATCGCCATTAGACGCTTCATTTTTTCCCCCTCTGAGCCGTGTGTACGTAGAGCATCCAGGCCACTTTCTGTTTGTGTGAAGAGCCTCAGCCTGCAGCTGCATGATCACAGCGCCGAGATTTATTATTCTACAAAGCAGAACACATGAAAATCACCTGAAATAAATGAGTTCGAGCCTCGTGGCAGCAGCCGGTGCATTTCTAAGATGCCGGCGTTTAAGAATCCCTTGTTTTAAAGGTCACTGCGGCAGCGAGTTGATATCTAGACATTTCTTTGTAAAAGCTAATTGCGTCGACGTTCTTGACCACTTTGCCCGACAACTCCGCGCCGGAGCTGAGAGCTCAGAGGAGCGCGCGCAGCTTGTTTACTGCGATCAAGATAACAAGGACATGTCTGCGGAATAACGAAGGCCCTAGCAGATGCAGAAAACTTTTTTAATGGGTTTTAATTGTGTGACTGCTGAATCAGCATTCAGTCTATGGCTTCCCTCTTTAGAGTTTGTTCCCTACAGTTTTAGATTCAAACTATTTCTGCTTACTTTGTGCTGTTTTACCAGTTCATATATCAAAGCATTCAGCTCACGCAGGTGATTGGTGTTGTGGTTTTGTTTTGTTTTTTATTTTTTGCAACTTTTGTCCTTAAAAAAAACTTTCCCCATAGAAATACATAGAGATCTTTTTAATTCCTTCAAAACCATCTGCTTCAGCAGACTTAGTCTATTTTTGTTTTCTCATGCTACTTTTAGCTTATTGCTGCCTTTCAGGTTTTTGCTGATTTTAGCTTTAGCATCTGTTTTGTTATTTTTAGCTACAATTGTGTTGATAATAGCTTTTATTCCACTATTTATATTTTAAACATTTGGTTTGCTAATTTATCTTGTGGAGTAAAGTAACTTTTGGAGTTGGATAACATTTTGTTTCAATTTTGTATCAAAATCTGTATTATTGGTTTTAGGTACAGTTTGTATATTTTTAGCTTATTGTAATCATTTTTGTTAAATGTAGCCACTGTTTCCCCAATTTTAGTTTTAGCTTCTGTTGAGCAACTTTTAGCTACTTGTTTGCTAGTTTTAGCTTCTGCTTTGCAGATTTAGTTTTAATACGTATTTATTGGTAATTTCAGCTTTATCATTGGTTTTAATACTTGTAGCTACTGTTTGGCAAGTTTATGTATCGGTTTTGTTCGTTTAAGCTACTGTACGTTTAGCTTTTAGCTACTATTTGTTTATTTGACTTTGCTGCGTTCT
Organism: Austrofundulus limnaeus; assembly: GCF_001266775.1. Classification (NCBI taxonomy): domain Eukaryota; kingdom Metazoa; phylum Chordata; class Actinopteri; order Cyprinodontiformes; family Rivulidae; genus Austrofundulus; species Austrofundulus limnaeus. Next base: position 407,378 of record NW_013952553.1, read on the forward strand.
TCTTTTAAGTCTTGTTATTTCAGCCTGTGTTCTAATTGTTTTATCTTACTCATTTTAGCTTCTGTTTTGCACATTTTTTTTAACATCTGTTGGCAATTTCAGCTTTATCAATTGTAGCTAGTTTTGCAAGTTTAAGTGTTGGTTTTGTTCATTTATCGCAGCTTTAAGCTACTTGTTTCTATACTTTTACCTCTTTGCTTGTGCTCTTCGGCTATTAGCTTATGCTCCCTTGATTTCTGCCTGTGTTCTGATCATTTTATTCTGCATATTTTAGCTCCTGTTTTGTTAATTTTAGTTTCAGTTCAGCTTGTTTTATGTTATACTAACTCAGCTTCTGTAGCAAAATATTCCTTAAAGTCGCTCAGCATTCAGTAATCACGGTGCATTTTCACAGAAAAAAGAAATTTTTCGAGTTGCGTTTACATTCTTGACCGGTTTGTCAGACAACTCTCCAGCGGAGCTGAAACTCCGAGTACACGCAGCTTGTTTACTGCGATCAAGATAACAAGGACAAGTCTGTGGAATAACAAAGGCTGTGGCAGCTGCAGAAATCACTGATATTTCTTTTTCTATTATTATTATTTTTATTTTAATGGTGTTTAAGCATGAAAGCCGGGAGGAGAGAAAGCTTAAAACATGTAACTAAAGGATCAGATTCAGTGGGATCCAAATGGCAGCCGTAGCTGTTGGGCATGATGACGGGCCTTTGATCTGAGCTATAACTAGCTTTAAGCTCAACCCGGGTGCATCACAGCTGCATCCTGACTGATGTGGGTGCTCTGCTCAGATCAGATGGCCACTTTGTCGCGTGAGCCAACTGTACCTTTAATTTCAAATTCTTTAATGTCTGCCATGGATTGACATTAAAGGCCTGGGGGTCATTAGTGTATTGTAATGTTTGCCCACAACTGCGTGAGCTGGACTGTCATCTTTCAGAATTTCGCCACATTCATCAATGCTCTGCATAATAGGATGAGAAACTATTTACATATTGGATAAAAATTGCCAGAGGAGAGCATTAAATATTGAAAAAGTGACAGAATCTAAAGACCTGCCCCCCATTCTCCTTCATAGCTTGTTGCCTGCACCATCTGAAAGCCACTGTCTGCCCAGTAAACACAATTATCTCAATTTTAAAGACAAGGCAGGAGCAACTTCAGTTGTGAAATGAATGTTTGCCCTTCATGCTGCGCCTCCACCAATAAGCTGTAACAAGCTTGTAAAGGGTGTGGTGGAGCTTCTGAGGAGCCACCTCCTCTACGCTCTGAGTCAAACGGCTGCTGATGGTGGAGAGCTGCAGCTGAAAGATAAAATGTTTTCCTTATTGATTAATGCCGCTGAGCATAGTACTGACCTAAATATTGCCATGTGTGCTAAAGGGGATTACTACACAATTATTACAGGTAGTGTTTCTTCACTTTTAGCTAGTAAAATTCCTTCAAAGGAATGCAAATCGCCCACTCTCACACAATATTTTGCTGTATGGTATGTGCTTAGCACAAAAAAAATCAAAGTAAATTAGTGTTTGGTAGATTAGTTCTTTGTTGTAACAATTCTTCTTAACAATAAATCTTGTAAACTTGGAGCTACCAGAAGCTCAAAACAAGTGTCAATAACAACAACAAAATAAGCTGTTTGACAGAAAAGAGTTTTTCATGTGCACAACCCACACACTCATCTCTACTGTTCATTCCACAAATGCATGTTCCTTACAAATGCAGCACCACTTAAAAGAGAAATTAATACGCTTTCCAAATCAATAAGATTTATTACTAGGAAGCATTGTTACAACAAAGAAATAATCTGCCAAACACTAATTTCCTGACTTTTTGTGCCAAGTTTATGTAATACTGTATGTAGTAGAATGGCTCTCAGACACTACATCAAACTTTAAGTCAATAAATGTAAATGTAATTTTTTTAATTTTTTGAATTATATTCATTTTTGTGTTCATGCGAACTCTGGTGCAGATCAAACAACGGGACAAAGACCCGCTTTTTGAGGTGGTCTTGGTCCGCTTCCAAATGAACTCTGGCAATTCGCTTCTGGTGTGAATACAGACCGGACTCGAACCGAACCATTTGCATTAAACATGCACCTTTTTGGACTTCACAGGCCACTGTTGCTGAGCTAAATAAACTGAAATCATACCTGTTTCACCGGGGACTCGACCTTTGTCCCCAAATGTACCAGTTGTCCCCAAAGGTAGGATTTTTGTCTTAAAATTGCCCCCAAATGTCACCAAAGC
>NW_013952553.1:409695-425936 GCF_001266775.1 Austrofundulus limnaeus
CCACACACACACACACACACAGGTGTTGTTTCCTTCCGTTCAGGGAAAACAGAAAGAAGAACAGTCAGTTACATTAAGGATGGTGTGAAAATTATTGACAGTTCAGAAATCATATTTTGCAATATGATAATACACATAAAATTAATATCAATAGCTGCTTTCAGTACTGAGCTTCTGCCATTTTTTGTGATGTAAAGTTCGGCTGTGGTGGCAGCCATCTTGGATCACATGCCCTTCCAAATGTCACTAGGGCTTGAACATTCAATAGTGACCAACTGTTAGCAGTTTTGTTGGAATCATCCATCATTATTTAAATAATCTGTGAATGGACAGACGAGGGGACAGATGGACAGAGATGTCCCCTGCCTCGGTGACAGGGGACAATAAAAGTCTGGACTGAGGTTCTGACTCCAGTGTGATTAAACACCATGTTAAGGTTACACAGGGTGTCTCCATCAGGAGCACTACCTGACTTGTCTGAAATAAACCTTTGGCTGATTTCCTTTTTTTTTACCTCATGGGGGGATCATTAAAATTTTGTCTTGATCTTATCTCCTAAATCATAATCTTTAAATCTATTTGAATATGTTCTAACCTGCTTTTCCGCTGATGCAGTAATCTGTGTCTAATTTATTTTTCATTTCATTTGAAATCAGGCTGTGGGTCTTTTAAGGTGTCGCACACACTCAGCACCGGTTTAATCAGAGCCACGGTGGCAGATAATTACATTTGTTTTGCAGCACTGCCTCCATATTTACAGTAAATTATCAGCACAGGGAACGGGCACTTAATTAAAGGCCTAACATCACTTGAAGGAATTCATATCACCCAAAACCTTTCATGTTAAAAATTGAAACTATGTTCATCTGAAGATGTGAAATAACAGAGTTGCAGCCATGTTGGGCAAACCTTGTAAATGGTGATGTGTGAGCTCATGAGACGTTTTGACTTTGCAAGATCTGGTAGCACTCGGGGAATGTGTGGACGACTCTCAGCTACTACCACAGCAAAATATGGGTCGATTTCTGCAAAACTTACTGAGTTAGAGCCATTTTTGTGTTGGCTTATGTTAGAATACCATTTCGTAGTTTAGAAGCCGAGCATTTATGATAATTCCTAACTTTGAAATGCTCTATTAGCTGTGGCAGTCATCTTGAATGGGGATCTTCACTCGTGATGTCATATCATTATCTACCGCTCTCTCAAATCTTAGCAAGAAAAGATGTTCTTAGAGCAAATTTTGACACATCCGATGTCAGGAAAGTTCAGTTAAAAGGTTGTCTGCAGGGTCGAGGTCTTTATCAGAGAAAGCAAGCGGTTATAGGAATTGACCGGTGCTTTATAGCTTAACTTGCCACATCTATCCTGTGTGTCTGTATCATTGGTGTAACAAGTTCTGTATCATTTAAAGCAGTGGTGTCCAAAGTCAGTCCTCAAGTGCCGGTGTCCTGCATGTTTTAGGAGCTGCCCTGGTTCAACATAGCTGAACCTAAGGAGTGCCTAATTAGTAGGCCTTGATGGCATACTGAGGTGGCCTACTAATTAAGCACTCCTTAGGATCAGCTGCTTAAAAGAAATGTCACGGTGGTGTTTAAAATTGTGTACGTATAATATTATCACCATATGTGACTGACTGCAGTAAAACACTGTATGAGGCTAGCATGGATGCTATAAGTAAGCCAGCTGTAGGTTATTGTAAAAACAATATAAGGTTTACTGTAGCTGTTCAGACACAGAAAGGGTAGGGATATAATCCAGGTGGTCCTGTGTTGGTCTCCTACTTCCGATAAAAGGTTTGGTTCAGATGTGAAGTCCATATAAATTTTTCCTGTTAGATTTTGGCTTTCAAATCGGTCGTTAGCTAGCATCTTAGCTAGGAAGAAGTGACAAAAAATACTCCTTCCATGAGGGGATGATGGCTGTATCTTGAGTCACTGTTACAAGAACTGTAGCACGATATTTTATGGTCCTCCCGGTGGAGTTTGTTGCAGTTTTCCTAAATTTATTTCAGTTTAAACACAGCTAAACCAGTGCAGATGTACTAGGGTTTGTATCCGCACTGGAGTCAAGCAGAGTTACGTGACTAGTGTTCTAAAAAATAGCCCGAGTGCAGGTCACCAATTGTTTTTTTTTTTTTTTTAAGTTTTATTATCCCCGATTAGTTGTAACATTAGACTTTATATGATAAACATATACTTTAACTGTAAAATGAAGACTGTAAAAATACTGTAGGCTGTTCAGTTTTTATAATTTTTAAACTAAAAGTTTAAAAATATATAACACGGTCGGGGCCATTTTATTTACATGCTAAGCATTCTGGGTAAATGATGACATCAACTAGGTCATCGGTGCGAGGCTGCTAGCGAGCTATATCCACCCTGAAGGTTAATCTTGGACAATATCTGATGATCGACTCTTTTAAATGAAACCAGAGAGCGTTGACAGAGAGGAGAAGGTAGAAATGACTCAGCCTGGAACTGAAAATATAGATGGAGGACAACAGAGCTGCTTCATGGAAGAAGAACCTCAGCTTAGCCTGTTAGCTTTAGCGTTAGCCCCGATGCTATCACCATATATATGTATTAGCTCAGCGCTACACATTCTCCTCTCGTCACTGAGGTCCTCCATCCACATGACAGAGGGGGGAACACAAAAATGGCTCACCCTGAAACTGAAAATATGGATGGAGGACCTCAGTTTAGCTTGTTTGTCACGCTAGCGCCGAGTTAATACATATAAGGCAATATAGCGTAGGCGCTAGTGTAAAGGCTAACAGGCTGAGCTGAGGTTTTTCTTCCATGAAGCAGCTCTTTTGTCCTCCATCTATATTTTCAGTTACAGGCTGAGTCATTGGCTGTGTCCAAAACGGCAGGCCGGGTCCTCCGAAGGCCGAATTCGTCGGCCGCATATGTCACAGCGCCGCGACGAAGGACGTCCAAAACTGAAGACTCCTCCAATGCGGCCGACAAATACGTCCTTCTTTTTCCCCGATTTGAAGGACAGGTCTGATGGATCCTTCCCGGCCCAGCGTATCCCATAATGCATTGCGGCCCGACCGGAGATTTGTTTAAGCTAGTAATGGAGGACGAAGCGAGAGAAAAGAATACGTTTTAAATAAAAATATGGTGATATGGAAATTTAAAAAATTAGCGGTTGTAATTCTAATACTTTTATCATTTGTATAGACATGTTTTTAAATATTATTTTTATCATAAAAAAACGCGAAATAAACATGCACCTACAGTGGGTCAATTAGTTCTTCAAATGATACTTTTAAGTTAATTTTATAGTTTTGTGATATTAATAATGCTAATTGATATTTTTCTAGTTTTGATTTAAGTTTGCTTGTTTAGCGTCGTCACAGTTGCTAGGTGACATGACGTACGCCGGGGTAAGGAGGGGAGGCTAGACCGTCGAAATTCACAGCCTCTTTTTTTCCGGTCTTCCCGGTCTACAAAAAACCCGGCCCGCTGCGACCGGGTAGTCTGGGTCCTCCGGAGGACCCGGCCTGTTGTTTTGGACACAGCAATTTCTACCTTCTCCTCTCTGTCAACGCTCTCTGGTTTCATTTAAAAGAGTCGATCATCAGATATTGTCCAAGATTAACCTTCAGGGTGGATATAGCTCGCTAGCAGCCTCGCACCGATGACGTCATCATTTACCCAGAATGCTTTGCATGCAAATAAAATGGCTCCGTCCGTGTTAAAATATATTTTAAAAAAATTACAAAACTGAACAGGCTACATTATTTTTACTGTCTTTATTTTACAGTTAAAATAAATGTTTATCAAATAAAGTTTAATGTTACAACTAATTGTGGATCCCTTTAAATCCTGTTCAGTGGTTCCTGAAATATTTTGCTGACAGACAGACACAGTTGACTCCTATAGTAAATGGCAAAGTTTCAAGCAGAAATGATGGGCAATCAGGTGTAGAGATGGGATAAATGGCTCCCTGAAGGGATAGGGATCTTGTCGAGCCATTTGTTTCATAGGAGCCGTTTGAATTTGAACCAGTTTTGTCATCATGAAGGAATGGACGTCATTACGTTCTCCGTACGTGATGATGTCATTGTGTTCCGTAGGCGGTACCATAAATTTTGTCAAGTACAAATGCCTTTCCCCACTGAGCTGCTGTACTTCAATCACTCTGCCTGTTTTCTGTGAAAAAAAAACAACAACAAAGGATGAGCAATTGTCTCTGTGGTTAAAGAAGAAAAGATATTACAAAGACTAAAGTAAACAAAAACTATAAATGGCTCTTTATTGTCTGTAACTCGGTTCTTATCGTTGTAAGGAGCTAGTCAAAAGATTTGGATCATTCGCAAATGTCACATCTCTGCAGGTGTTGCTCATAGCATTCACTCAGCAGCCACATTTTAGGTCAGTACAGTATATCCTAAATTGAGGTTCAGCTGACTGTGGCAGCCACATTCATTGTGGTTAACTCCAAAAGTTAATCAGCTGTGGATATATATCCTAGGAATATATTCTGAAAAATTTATTATAATCCATCCAATGGTTCATGACATATTGTATTTTGCAAACAGACACATGCACACACTGAGACATGAAAAAACATTATCGCCCTTATGCCTTCCGCAGCAGGCAATAAAAATGCAGACAGTTACATTTTCCTGCATGTCCTCCCCATGTCCACAGTGTCATCCCTTTAAGTTGCCAAGGGAGTGTATTGGGGTGAATTCATGAGGGTCTTCTGTAATAGGCTGGCACACGTGCAGGCACAGCCTGTGGAACCTTGCAGGCTGCTGAGGCTGGTCTTGGCATCGCTTTTGGCAGCAATGTGGTTCTGTGCTGCTTCTCTCACACTACAAATTCTCTGTGAAACAAGCAAAAGAAAAAAATACTAGTTTTAACTAGCTGGTCTTACCACATCTTTATAAATGAGGAAGCCCTTGGCATAAATGGATCTACATGTTCATTTGGTATATTAAGAGAGACACACAGTTAAAGAGTGTTCATTACAATTGTAAATTTCTGCCCCCAGGCCCTTCGCCCGGCGCTAGATTACATGAGGTCTACGCTCACGGACAGCGCCTGGCATCTGATTGAGGGTCCAGTGCAGCTAATTAATTTCATTAGAAAGTGAAGTCATCTTCTAGCAGGAATTAATATTTGGAGCGTCATGTTGCTAATTTATTTCCAGATTTAATTAGCTCAGAGAAGAAATGTTGCTTGGGCAAGAGGACTTTTTAATTATCAGCTTGGATAAATTTGAAAATGTTGATGCCTAAGGGTTGAGTTAATTAAAACCTGCATTATTTTAACTTTAATTAGCTCCCATCTTTGTTTTTCCTCACCATATGGCCATGTCCTGTAGTCAAATTTAGTTAATTAAGCTAATTAAGCTAATCATTTTAATTACTCAAGACAATGTGATTGGATAGGGGATGACTACAAGTTTATGGCCAAGTGCTTGTTTTTCATTAAGTTGAAGGGACAGAGTTATTTCTGATTGCAGTTGGCAAGCATAGCAGAGGAGTTTGAGAATGTGACAGCCTTTGAGATATTAAGGATGAAGTCTAATTGCATTCCTTGATTCAAAAAAAAAAAAAATACAGAAAAATATTGTCACCAGCACAGCTCTTGTAGGAGAACTGGTTTGGTACGTTGTCTTTGAGCATGAGAGGACCTCATCAGCATACATACCTTGATCATGGTTTCTTCACATTTTAAAGGGATAGTCTGTTTATTATTGATGGGACGGTACTCAAATAGTTATTGATACCTTACCAATAACATCAGTCATTGAACAGAAGTAATGCTAACACCCAGCCTCCATTTTGCTGACATCTACAAAGCTTGTTTTTTTTAAATCAGTCTTATGAAACAAGTTATTTCAAACAACATACTGGTGTAAATAAACCCTATATTAGTTGATATTAAATCTTTACACATTGCACGACATTCTTTAAGTTTGTAGCCATTTTCTCAAAACAAACTTGTTCATGTGTTGAGCATAGATGGTATTATGTTGCTGAGGCTTCTGAATTTATCATCATATCTGGTGTGAGGTTGTGCATCTTTGGTTTGTGTTCCATCTTGACGCATATTTTACAATCTGCAAATGATCGGATTCATTAAAGCTATCCATGAATAAACCTGTTCATTTTCACATGCCTAATCTAGTCAGTAGTGATATTCGATACACATTTCCTTTCCGATTCTGATACAGAGTAAAACTCAGGCAGCTATCAGCAATACTGATTTGATTCTAATATTTTGTTCAAATACACCTGATGTGTCTGGTAAATCTAAAAAAAAGAAATGTATTTCAAATCACTGCTTCACAATGAATAGAAGGCATCAGAGTAATTTATTCATTAATTTTAAACTCAGAAGTATATTGATGTAGCATCCTTATTTACAAAATAGCTGAGCTAATACAACAGAAAAAACAAGCAAAGACACGGTCATACAAAATAAAGGAGGATATTATAAAAAAATAATAAAATGAATTGTTGAAATTTTAAGGACTATTATATAATGAAAAACTTCCATCTTTATTTATGTTACTGAATGTGCAACGTCTACAGACTGCTGCGCTTTCATACCCAGGTGGAAGAAAAAGTAGTTCACACTAACCATGTATGTAATTCAATTCAGTTCAGTTCAGTTCAGTTCAGTTCAGTTCAATTTATTTCTATAGCACCAAGTCACAACATACGTTGTCTCAGGGCACTGTACGTGAAAAAAAGAACAATCTAAAGAAGAAACCAGCAGATTGTGTTGAATCACTTCATCACAGTCTCCCATCATGAGCAAACGGTGGAGAGGAGAAACTCCCTGCTAATCAGGAAGAAACCTCCAGCAGAACCAGGCTCAGGACAGGTGTTCATCTGCCTCGACCGGCTGGTTGAGGGACAGGAAAGAGACACAGGTAAACACAGAAGAACTGGTCCAGGACTGGTCCAGGTGCACCTACTTCTGGCAAAGAGACAAAGAAAAAAACATGTTATTGATAGAAATAATTACAACAAATGTAGAGAAGAGCGACTAAAGACAACAGCACAGTGAGGAAATGTGCTCAGTTTGTGCTCCAGCAGTCTATGTCTATAGCAGCAGAAATGAAGAATAATTCAGGAAACCTAAGTCTAACTATAGGACCAGCTATTGATAACTATTTGACAGAACATGACATCAAAATGGCCAGACTATCCCTTTAAGGATGTCTGGTGTCAGAATGGATGTCTACCACTTTGAGCCTGTAGGAGACAGAGGGTCAGCAGACAGAGCATGTTGGGCCTTTTGCTGGGAAATCAAATTGCCACGGGTAATAGCGTGTGTGTTCGCTGGTGGGATGGGACCTGGCCCTTCCCCTTCCTGACCCTGCAAAGAGTGTGCACTGGTTGGGGAGGGGGAGGGGGTGGGGTCTGCGTACTGCTAGCAGCTGTGTGTCAGTCTGGAAACAAGCTGGGCCCATCCAGAAACCAGGCCTAGCTGACAGATGCAGAAGCTAAGCCCAATAATGAAATAATACAGGGAGACATCATGTCCGTGGTTTCCATCATTGTTAAAAGATTTTGGTACTGAGTACCCCCACTTAGGTAATTTGTTTCCATGTATAATCCTATTGCTCACTATTAAATTAAACCAACTGGTCATTTCAGTTTGGAACCTATAAATAAACTGGTTGCTATGTGCATGGGCAGTATGTGGGACGTCTCATCTGATTAGAGGGGAAGCACTTAATAATTTGTACTGAAAAAGGTGACCTTCAGTGTCAGGTGACCCCTGTGGTCTGCCACACATATGGTCCTGTAATATTACTAATGTCTGTTCCTAATGTATTTTAACAATCCTGATCCGGGGCCACTCTGCGCAAATTGTTTTGGACGAATGTTGATGTGCTGTGAGATGCTGCAAAAATCTGTCTGTGTGGTCAGCAGTGGTCATGTTCTGGACCGTGGCTGCTCTGGTGAAAGAGAGCTAATCAGACCCTCTGTGCTTTTATCATTAGTAGGGCTGGTTTGTCATCAGTGCTCAGCTTCTCACAGTCGCACCATAACTTAAAATCCAGCATGAGAGGAGAATTTGTCACCACATCCCCATTAGCTGTTCACCTACTTCAGTAACATTTTTGTGAAGCAGAGAGGATGTTGTAAAAGCTTCTGCACACGATCAGTCCACGTTAATGCTCAAGTGTCTCCACACGTTTGTCTCAAAACCAACAACCACCAAATATGTTCAGGCCACAAATTCTAATGCTTCAGCTTTTTAGATCTCACTGCTGAATAGTAACGATGGATGATAATGTGTGTTTACATGTTTTTTGTTACCTTTGTAGGATCTGTTCTGGTGTAAACACCTACCTTGTCAGAACCAGTAGTCCTTTTGGGGACCAAAGTCTGGTCCTAGTGGAACACCATTTTTGGAGTTAGGGGTTAGGTTTAGGCTAAGGGTCAGGGTTAGGCTACAGAAATTAATGCAAGTCAACAATGGCTGCATGTTTGAATTAGCCCTTATGGCCCAATTCTATAGCTTAATTCCTGGAACCCTTAGATCTGTGGTTCTATTCTGGCTGGGCTGCTGGGCTGCTGGGCCCGATTTCTTGACAACTACTGTTGCTCATTGATTGGTTCACTGGCTGGGGGGAGTCACATCACACAGATGAGATCAACTTTACTTGAATCCTCATTATGACTAATTATTTTTCATAAGTTCAGCTTTACCTATAAGGCTCTGAATGGACAGACTGCTGTATACCTGTCTGACCTCCTGCAGCCTTATGTGCTCTTGGTTGTCCTGCGGTCTGGGCTGGTCCACAGAGCTGATCAGGTCTTGCTGCTTTTACATTGTGGAACAAGCTGCCCCTTCACATCAGACAGGCTTGAACTCTTGGTGTTTTTAAGTCTCATCTTAAAACATATTTGGGACCCATCAGATCAAAACGAGAATTAAGTCTAAAAGTGGTATGTGGAGAAATAGGCAAATATAGTGTTTTGATTAAAACACTTACAACAATTGCATTTTGTCAAAATATAACAAATAAATGCCTTATCAATGTTTCATTTGAATGAACTGTGTGAAATATAATCATAAAAATTTAAGCACTTTTTTGAGCAGAAGCAACAAAGATACTGATTTTGAGGAAAAAATGCCTTAAAATTTTGAGATTTTCCTTGTGAGCTAGCAATGTTTTTGTTTCTTTCTAAATGGGAAATGTCAATATTCAAATATAATTTGAGATTTCCTGTTCATAATGAAATGAAAAATTTCTCATAAATATTACATAAAATTAGGATTCCAACCAAATATTAATGTATTATCATAACCAACAAGACAAATTAAGTCATATCTCTTGTTCCGTTTATGATCTCAAGATGAGTCAGGTATCAAAATGTAGCTTTTAAAGCCAGGAATCTGAAAATGTAATTCAATTCAAATTCAAATATACTTTATTGATCCCAGAGGGAAATTATGTGTTGTTGTAACTCATGACAATAAGTGACTCATGACTCACAATTAGGTCATTTTGACCAAATTTGACTTAATCCTCATTTCAATATGATGGGTCACATTTGGTTACAAAAAAGGTTTAAGTTCAGCATGGGAGCTGACTTTTCCACTTCTGTGGTTTGTTTTTGTGGTTATCATATTTGTTTTTATTGTTCTTATGATTTTGCATTTCAATTTGTATTTTTATTTTTTTTATTTATTTTTTGGTCACTTTGACCAACTATTTTAAATGTACTTTGAAGTTGAGTTAAATTGAGTATACAAAAACTGTAGCAAGCTATCAAACAGCAACAAGCTAACATAAGCTATCATTAGCTCTGTCGTCTTACTCTCTCATCATTAGCGACATATTGCTGGATGGTCTGTACAGTCTTCAGTAATTTTCCTTCAAATTTGATGTTGTCCATTGTGTCGCAAAGAAAACAAAATAAGATTCACACGTTTTTAATGTTGATCCCCACACACATTGAGGCAGCTCTCTGCTGAAAGCAAACATAACGAGGCCTGGGCTCCTACCCTGACTGAGGTAGAGCCAGGCCTTACAATCCCTTTAAATAAATATTTAATTACAGCTTCATTAAACGCCTGCTTTAAATTAAATTTATTACACCTTGTTGAACATGTTGGTTAGGGTGGGACCTAACAGACGTGTTTAAACATGTTATTTTTGATCATTCAGAGAGCTCAACAAGACAAAAATAATTTAAACACAAATGAAGCTCTGTTGCAACTTCTTAAGCTGTATCAGTTGATAATGAACCAATGGCATTAGTGGAAAGGATGGTGTGAATTTAGACTGCCATTATACAACCTATGAGAGACATCAGGCCCGTTGGTCAGAGATAAGGACTATTCAAGCCACCACCCCAACTTTACATCTACTCACCTACTCAGCTCTGTGACTACCTCCTTTATTGAATACAAAGCACAACAGCAGTGGGTTGACTCCATGTACTTCCGTTTACTCCCACAGTCCAAAAATGTGCATGTTAAGCTAATTAGCATTTCTAAATTGGCCCTTGGTGTGAATGTGTGCATGTATAATTGTTGTTCTTTGTGTGGTCCTCTGACAGATAGGAAAATGTTCCAGAGAGTACACCACCTCTCCATCCAGACATTGCTGGAGAAAGAATATGAATGGATGAATAGTTTGCTGTTACAGACGTGATCAAGTGTGTCTTTAACAAAAGTCTTTAAAAACGTAGGCACCGCTGCCTAGTTTAAAATAACAAGTTGGTTTCATTTTAATTTGATTCGAATAATGTTCTTTTGTATGTAAACATTTGAAATAAAAAAAAACTTTAACAATTTAAATCATCATACCAGTATATGTCATGCATCATAAAGGTATATTTTACATTTAAATGCTGTTTTTAGAACAGCATTGATGGATGGATGGATGGATGGATGGATGGATGGATGGATGGATGGATGGATGGATGGATGGATGGATGGATGGATGGATGGATAGATGGATGGATGGATGGATGGATGGATGGATAGATGGATGGATGGATGGATGGATGACTCATAACTAAAAGAAAATCCTTAAAACCAACAACCAATAGTACGTTCACACTGAAAGCGTTTTAAGCTACAGGAGCAGCCAGTTTACATGTAAAGTCTATTGTGGACGCGCCTGCAGGGGTCTTGCGGCGCGTCAAGTCCGTTTAGCGTGGCGCGCTAGGAAGCTGAAAGTAGCGTAAACCAATCAGAGAGACTCATTTTTCCACGTGACGGTTTCCTGAATGTTGCCCACTAAACCGAAGCAGACTGACAGGAGCAATTTAGCTGAAATCGACTGTCTGTAGTTGATGTTCTGGCAGGAGATATCAGCACCGATGTGGACAGCAGCTCGTTAAACTGACCGCGTACAAACAAACAAATTAATCTTCTGGTGTGCGCAACTTTCGCTTGCTCTTTAGTAGTCCGTGTCCCAGTCTGAACATAGAGAGTCCAACTTGTGGTGTTGGGCGCATTTTTGCTGCTCAAAATGCATTTGGTGTGAACATATCATGAGGTTTGCATTTACTATAAATATGTATTTTTGTCAGAAATTATTATAGGGAAAATATGAGATATTATTACTGTACAGTACTGTGCAACATGATACCAATCAGCTACAGTACATGGGTTTACTGGTGGTCTATCAACTTGTTGATTTTATGTCAAGTTAAACAGTGTTCACTAAAACTGAATTCCTTTCCCCTCATCCAAAATGTCTGCTTTGAAACAAACATGAAGAATTAAACATTGCAAAATTTAATACATTTGTTTAAGTTTAAGCCTATTCATTTTTTTCCCCACAGGAAGAACAAGCAAACTTTACACTGAATTAGTTTTCATAGTCAATAGAATCATAACTCCTCAGATAAATAAAAAATTATTGTATTCCCAAATATATTAATGAATTGTACTGAAGAAAGGAAATGTAACTGAAACTTTGGCTTTTCTTACGGAGGAACTCCATTCCTATTCAGCTTAGGAGTTTAGGAGCATAATCTGGCATCTAGAGAATTTTGAAACACATTTTTTGGGGAAACGTTATCAAAATGTGTTGATTTTATACTTTTTAAAAAAATTGAAACCATCAATCTCACATAAAACATAGGCAAACAAAATGAATAAACTGTAACTGGCAATGTTAGCATTTTTTGCAAAATGCAAAGTAAATTGTGGGCACTGAACACCTGCTGAAATTTATCAAAAAAGTTAAAACTGATTTGTCAAAGTAAAAAAAGCAGGGTAAAAGTTACAGTTAGTAAAATCATAATTAAAAGCTAAAATTAGCAAAAGCAGTACCTCCAAAGGTAAAATTAGCTAAATTATAGCTTTTGGCTAAAACCAGCAAAACAGTATCTAAAAGCTTAAAATAGCAAAACAGTAGGTAAAAATAACTAAATAGTAGCGAAGGTTTATAATAGCTAAACAGTAGCTAAATCATTAAACCAGAAAAACAGTAACTAAAAATGGCTAAATAGTAACGAAAAGAAAATGTTTCATAATCTTAAGGACAGTTTCTTCTTTAATAAAACATTTAATCTCTCCTCCAAGAGACTTCTTCAGTCTAAGGAGCTTCGGGTGAACTCAGCCTTATAAGCACTGCCTCAAAAAGGTTAAACGGTGGTAATCAAAACTGTTTGTTCACATGCAAAAGAGGATCCTCAGCCCAACAATAGATTGTTTGTGTCCTGATTATCCATTGAGGACCATCAGCTTGACGATCGTTAGTGCTCCGATTATCCCTATTGTTACCAGAGGGGAGAGACACACTTGCAAGAACAGCTTTGTAAGAATGGGACAACTGGACACGGAGACCTCCACTCCTGTTTAAAATGGCTTCCTTTGCTCCTCTCTCAAACCAGCGTTCCTCTCTATCAAAGAAGAAAACATCTTCATCTCTGAAAGAGTTTCCACTGACCTGTAGATGAGTTTAAACTGCAGAATCCTGGCCTGATGATGTAGCTCTTCTGTGCTGGGCCATTCTTTTGAACAGTAGCTGCTTTGTTTCTCCGACGTATAACTGATCACAGTCCTCCTGACACTTAACAGCATACACATTACTGTGTTTGTGCCGAGGAACCGGATCTTTGGGGTGAACCAGTTTTTGCTGTAATGTGTTTTGGCGATTGAAAGCCACTGAGAGTCATGTTTAGAGAATACAAGTCTCAGTATCTCTGAAACTCCTGCAGCATACAGAATCATCACTGGTCTGAGTCTGTAACTAAAAGTTCAAAATAGGTAAAATCTTTGAACAGTAAAACAGTAGCTGAAAACAGCAAAATAATTGCTAAAAGTTCAAAATAGCTAAACAGTAGCTGAAACCTTAAACCAGCACAAAAGAGGTAAAATCTAATATACCGTATTTTTCGGACTATAAGCCGCACCCGCCATTTAAAAAAAAAAAAAACCTCATGAACATTAACATATAAGCCGCACCGGACTATAAGCCGCACCCCCAACATAAAAAAAAACATACACCCAAATTTGTCATCAAAAAAGTGAATTCAACATCAAAACATAAAAAGCAAACCTTTAAGAATTAAAGTTCGGAGGAATACGGTTCATTTAACTGACCTTATTTTGGTAGTTTTCTTTAACAGTTTCTGGTCCAATAAAACGCCTCGTTCATCTTCCTCCGGCGCACTGAAACCAGCGAAGTCCTCCTCTTCAGTGTCGGAGTTAAACAAGCTGAGAAAAGCTGCGTCACACAGCGGTATCTGTTCAGTGTCGGAGTTAAACAAGCTGAGAAAAGCTGCGTCACACAGCAGTATCTGTTGTCATCCTGGGGTAATGCTGGCTCTGAAGCTGTGGTGTCCTCTTCATGTAGCAGTCCAGCCTTTCAGAACCCATTGGTGATGGTGGACTCATTCACTCTGCTCCACGCTGGTAGGATCCACTGGCAGACATCAGGAAATGACGCTCTTTGCATTCGGCCAGTTTTGTGAATGATTTATCCCCATCAGTCATCCAAGCCTCCCATTCAGCCCTGAGTGCTACTTTAAATGCACGATTCACACTGATGTCCAGGGGTTGCAAAAACTTTGTTGTACCTCCAGGAATAACAGCAGGAATTGAGTTTGTTTTCTTGATGGTTGATTTCACCGAATCCGTGATGTGGGCCCGCATACCGTCCAATATCGTGTCTGTCGAAGATCCGTCGTGTCGTGTCTGCTACTAGCTAAAACAAAATGGCGCTACACCTCCGGCTAAGCTGGCAGTATGGTCGCTCGGCTGTCGACCGGTCGACGCACCGTCATGTGGTTGTTCGGCATTTGTTTTCGCACTGACCTTTCATAGTTCCCCCAAGAAACCCCGAGCTGAGCTGCTGGGAAAGCCCTCCTGCTCCAGCATACGTCAATGCATGGGATTCCTTCCCCAGGGAGTGCAATGCGGAAAAAAAAGTCAGCGGCTCTTCACTCGATGTTTATCCACAAACTGGTCCTGGATTAAGCTCTAAAGTTTTTATCAGTCAGATTCCACCGTGAAAAATGTCTGTTTTATCCCCTTTTATGAGTTTTTGGCCATTGACTATCTTTAAATCGCTGCTTCCCGGTACAAAAGTCGGCTCTGGAAGTGATCGCTTTTTTCTTATTATTTTTATTCTTTTTTTGAAGCGAGTGGTTGAAGCAAATGGAGCCTAAGTGCTTCCTGGTGGCTGAAGAAAATAATCCACGTATAAGCTGCACCAGACTATAAGCCGCATGGTTCAAAGTTCAGGAAAAAAGTCGCGGCTTATAGTCCGAAAAATACGGTAAGCATCTCTGTTGCTAAAAGCAAAGTAAACATGGACCAACCATTCTGTGTTTATCTGTCATGCCTTCCTTTCTTCTCTGACCACAGCCAGTGGAGGCAGATGACCTGCTGTAGGTCTCCTGTTTAAAGGGACTTTTTTCTTTCCACTGTCGCCTATGTGCTGCTCAGGATGGGAGGCTGCGACGAAGTGGAGATTCAGCACAATCTGCTGGCTTCCTTCCTTCTGGCTTTATAATGTATGTGAATGTTTTTGTACAGTGCCCTGACATGACGGTTGTTGTGAAATAGTATAAAATTGATGCTGAATTGAATTTAATTCAAATTTGCACAAAAAAGCATTGTAAGCTAAATGTGGCTACAATTGAAAATTCCCAATTCTTTCACTAAAACCAGAAATGTTAAATAAATTAAAATATTTTATAGGTATACTAATTCCAAGTGGCAACAGTTATAGCACCAATATCTTGAATGAGTTGAATGGTTTGATGTGTAAATGCTGACTCAGCAATCACACAGCTGTAATCCATGAACATAAAGTTACATAATTCTATCATTCACCTTTACATTCTCCTAAATGATCACTAGAAAATGTGATTAGATCTTGTCTCGTTAGACTTCATTAAGAATTTAAAATAATTCCTCTCTGTCCCAGGCTTTGCGGTGGGTCCAACATAAGCCCCTTCTCGGCCAAGAAGCTCTCAGTAAGAAGCAGCTTAATAGATTCAGATGAAAGGAAGGAGCCGTGGAAGCTTCAACCAGCAGAGAGCAAGGAGAGCATCTGCTCAAAGGCCACCTCCCCACGCCCAGATCACCATCTCCAGAAGAACTCGGGCATGGAGCCTCCATCTCCCCAGCCCCTCACTAATTCCAGCGCCCCCGCCACACGCAGGCTAATTAAGGCCATGCATTTATTTATGACTGAGCTCATTAAACAGGGAAAAAGATGGTGGCTGCTCTGAAAACACATTAGTCCCGAAGGAAACTGCCTGTGAAGTCGCACTCCTCAGGCTGTTTCAGGTCACAGATTCTGAGTTTTTATGACATATGAAGAAACAGAAAGATCTAATGCCTTTTTAAGAAAGCATTGAAAAATATATCAGTACTGAGGCAGCGGAGTGACGGTGCAGGACATTCTTCAGGGTATATTTGAAGCTGCCTGAAGTGGTCTTATAATTGCATGTATAGGTCACTGACTGGGAGATGAAAAAAATATACAGCGGGTAAAATAAGTATTGAACACGTCACCATTTTCCTCAGTAAATATATTACTAGAGGTGCTAATGACATGAAATTTTCACCAGATGTCGGTGACAACCCAAGTGATCCATACATACAAAGAAATCAAACCATAAATGTCCAGAAATGAAGTTCTTTGTAATAATGTGGAATGGCACAGGGAAAAAGTATTGAACACACTTACTGAAATTTATCTAATACTTGTGATTTTGGCCCATTCTTCCACAAACAGTCTTCAAATCTTGAAGGTTTCGTGGACCTCTTCTATGA
>NW_013952553.1:426926-432659 GCF_001266775.1 Austrofundulus limnaeus
TCATAGAAGAGGTCCACGAAACCTTCAAGATTTGAAGACTGTTTGTGGAAGAATGGGCCAAAATCACAAGTATTAGATAAATTTCAGTAAGTGTGTTCAATACTTTTTCCCTGTGCCATTCCACATTATTACAAAGAACTTCATTTCTGGACATTTATGGTTTGATTTCTTTGTATGTATGGATCACTTGGGTTGTTACCAACATCTGGTGAAAATTTCATGTCATTAGCACCTCTAGTAATATATTTACTGAGAAAAATGGTGACGTGTTCAATACTTATTTTACCCCCTGTATATTTTTCCTCAGGTCTGCTTTATTTGTCTTCAGTTTTTTTTATTTTTTTTTTTTTGCGAAACCGGTTCTGTTTATAATGTGTTTTTAATATATTTATAGTTTAAAATGACAATTGTAGCAGAACAATAGCAGCTCTATGATTAGCCCAATTAGCTAAAAGTATCATCCCTCTCAAAAGCCCACAACCTCAACTTTTTTTTAAACTTACCGTGGTTTTTAAGATAATTTCAGATGCAGGCAGAACAGAGCTATGAAATAAAAGACAGAGGATGTCCCTCAGGTGTATTTTTTCTCCCCGGAGTGCTCGTCTTTCCCTCTCTCTCTCGGTATATATGTGTGTGTCTGTGTAAAGGGCAAAGACAGAGAGATCTTAGGCAGATCCTTCTCGCTTCCTTGTAATTGCAAAGATAATGCCAAATCACACAGTCCTTTACTGAGCCAACTGGCATCTTGATAGCTCCACGTTTGCAGACATGAGGAATTGCTTATTTTTGTACTTGAACTTTCAAATTAAAATGGAGACATCATAGAACTGCTAGCATCACTGGCCACTAATATCAGTGAAACTAAAATGGAACATGATTCGAAACAATTGCTTTTTTTTTTTTGTTTTTTAAATTTAATGTAATTTGCCTTTATGACCATGATTAATTCAGCTGCTTCTCGTCCTGCTGTCATGTAAGGTTGGCATCAAGATTGGCAGGAAATGACACTAATTCTTATGTAAAAAATACAGAACAAAAGGATGCATTTTACAAGAGTTCAAGCAAACTAAATTTCTAAATTAAAAGTTTTACGCTAAGCTAGCCATTTTGGTCAAACTTTGAAAATAGTATTACACTCAGTGTTGTGTGGTATCACAAGATGCCATGCTCATAGTGTGTGCTGTAAATCATTTACAATCACTACAATTTTTAGCCCAATATCTGTAAGTTTGATGAAGCCATTTTTGTTTTGTCAAAGCATTAGATTGGAGAGCCATGTTTAATTGGATTAGCTACAAAATATTAATCAGTTGCAGATGTGTTTCCAATGATTCTGAAAGTTTCATTGAAACTCATCTGATGTTATATGATATTTTGCTAAATAACAAAACAGGCTGCTTCCAATAATTTATGGTAAGGTTTTTGGCAAACATCTTGTACAACATATAACACTAGAGTAGTTGTTGTAAAAGACTTTATAACCACACCAGGTTTAGTAAAACATCTTTAGTTTAGAGAATTATAGTTTTTTTGTGTTTTCTGAGGTTTGCAGGCTGTGGTAGTCAACTTTTGTTGGGTTGACTCAATGATTGTTTTGTGAAACTTTCATTCAACTCCATCCAAGGGTGCATGAGATACTTTGGTAACAGGCAAACAGAATTGATGCTAAATGTTACTGACAAAATTTTCAACAAAATCTTGTGTCCAATCTGTGCTTATAATGTGTGATGTAGATCAGTCAGACACTAGTGCACTAAATCTTAAGTCAGTGTCTAAAAAAATGAGTTATTTTCATTTTTTTATGTTTTAAGCTCAGTTTTTGCAACTTTCAATGAAATTTGTCAGGAGGTTCATGTGAAATTTTGGTATCAGATATATGAATACACGCGGCAAGGTGGTTCAGTTGGTAGAGCTGATGCCTCTCAGCAAGAAGGTCACTGGTTCAAATCCTGGACCGGGATTTGAACTGGTGACTCTACCCAGACTGGAATTTGTCTGGGTAGAGTTTGCATGTTCTCTCCGTGCGTGAGTTCTCTCCTGGTACTCTGGCTTCCTCCCACAGACCAAAAACATGACTGTTAGGTTAATTGATAACTCTAAATTGTCCCTAGGTGTGAGTGAGAGAGTGAGTGGTTGTTTGTCTCTATGTGTGGCCCTGTGATGGACTTGCGACCTGTCCAGGGTGTACCCCGCCCCTCGCACTGTGACTGCTGGATATGGGCACCAGTGACCCACGCAACCCTGAAAAGGAAGAAGCGTGTACAGAAAATGGATGGATATATGAATACACACGCACAAATGTTTTTGCTAAGCATGATAAGTGCTCACGATTGCCAACCTATAGAAACAAAAAAAAAAATACCAACAGAAAATGAAAACAGAGATTGTGGAGCAACTAAAAAAAACAGTTTTTATTTGTAAATTTGGAACATGTTTGTCATTTATCTATTTTCATGCTGTGAATGGTGGTGCAGTTGGTTACTACAGTTGTTTTGCATTGAGTTTGGATGTTCTTCCTGTGCATGCATGTGTTCTCTCTGGGGTACTCCAGTTTCCTCCCATAATCCAAACACATGTTGGGTGTCAACTGTGTTAACTGGCAACACTAAACTGGCTCTTATAATGAATGGTTGTAGTGTACTGTAGTGAACTGGTGACCTGTCCAGGGTGTACCTCGCCCAATGACTGTTGAACATAATCTCCAGCTCCCCACAACCTTGCACGTGAACACACAGTTGAAGAAAATGGATGGATAGTCAGTTTTACACTCAGGATCTTGAAGGTCACACATGGGATGAGCATTGGGTAGAAGATATGGCAGTTTGAACAAACCCATCACTTTGGGAGAGTTCAGATAAAATGAGAACCAATTAGAGTTTGCGTATGTTTGGATACGACCACCAGACGTTTTTGATTCTTAAATTCAAGAATTGTTTTTGAACAGTTACTGTTTGAGACCCATTTTCTACTCTCTGTTTCTGCATGCCTGTCTAATGTTTTACTGATTTGCTGATTTGTTCAACAATACTTGAGAAGCACAACAGATCTCAAATTCAAATTCATTCAATTGAAAAAAAAATCAAATTCAAAAATACTTTATTGATGCTGCCATCCAAGCCACATCTTTTTCAGGAATATCCTGCTTATTTCAGCAAGACAATGCTAAGCCGCATCCTGCACGTTACAACAGTGGGGCTTCATAGTAAAAGAGAGTGGGTACTAGACCGACCTGCCTGCAGTCCAGACCTGTTTCTCTTTGAAAATGTGTGGAGCATTATGAAGCACAAAATATGACAACGAAGACCCTGGACTGGGAAAGACTTCCACCTACAAAGCTTCAACAATTGATGTCCTCAGTTCACAAAGACTTATTGAATGTTGTTAAAAGGAAGGTGATGTAAATTGCTGTGAACATCAGTCCTCGTGGTCAGTCCAAGGTTTTAACAGAGGTTTATAGTAACTACGTACATTTATTTTCTTACAGTACTTAAGTAGTTTTTTTTTGAAGATTTGTAATTTTACCAATCATTTTTAAATAGCAACTTTTACTTTTATTTCGTTACATTTCAAAGATAAAAATACTTTTATTTCTTTACTTTAAAATGTAGCACCTAGTTACTTGTTACAAAATTAAATATGTTCGAACTCATCATGAAAGAAGATATTTCTGCACTCTAAAAAATTAAGTGTTGAATTTACTCAACAAAGTCGTGTCAACTGGCTCCACTAAGCCTAGTTGAGTAAATTGAGCAAATAATATACATATATTGCTTTATTTACTAAACGTGGCTTAGTGGAACCAGTTTGGTTCAGTAAATTCAATAGTTTATTTCTTAGAGAGTGTGTAACAGTACTTTTACTTTCCCAATTTTTGTGAACAGTTTTATGACTTTTACTTGAGTAGTTTTCTCATCAGTGAAATTTACTTTTACCAAAGTCATTTTCTGCTCATGTAATTTTACTGTTATTTTTTTCAAGTACTTTATAAACCTCTGGGTTTCACTCAACTTCTGGCAGACTAATAAGTTTAGACGCCTTTGCACCACCAGCACATACATGGTCTATGGAAGTTCAGTTTGGAGACACAGCCCAAAGGAGGAGCTGCTCCTAAAAGGTGGTTCTAGGGCCAACCAGCCGTTTTTGCTCCCCTGCCTGGCTGCCTCAGGACACTCCAGAATTTGTCAAACATGCCTGAATGAGTCAAAGCAAGATTGTGGCCACGTGTTTGATGAGAGGATAACATTATAGCATGAAATAAAACTCAAAAAAGCTGATTTTACTTGATATTGCCCCTTTATAAAATATTATAATGTGCCATGTCATTTTCAAACTGTTATCAGAACTATTATGTGTTACGTTGTAAAATTGTCCCTTAGATATTTTTTTCCTAAATACGTTGTTTCTGTTTGTAAAATTAAAGTATTTTTCAATGGCCAACCCTAACCAGGGAATTGTGTTACCAAGCCTCTGAAGTCGTGGAACAACTAAGAAACAAATAGTTGAATTTTTTACAAAGTTTTATGATTCACGTAACTATTTGTGCTTTTCTTCGAGGCCCTTTATGAGAACTTTGCCAAGTTTTTGAACTGTCCAGATTTGATGGCTGCTCAGAGCAGCAGTAACAATACAATAAGTCCTGGACCTCTAATAAATGCCAGTTTTTGAAAACATGGGAATAAAAAAATCAACATATACTGGAGAGCAAAAGAGTAAAAAAAAAACAATTTAAATGCATATATTTCATTTAGCTTCTTCCACTTATTAAACAGCTCTCCTGTATAGTTCACATGCATTCTAAAAGGCTAAGGAAGTTGAGTGAAATCTGTCTGTATTTGTCCTGTATTTGTGTCGACACCAGTACTGGGATAATCACCACGGTATGTTTGTGGTTCTGCAGGAACAGAGGGGCTCAAATCAATCCACAGGAAACCCACTCTACGCTTCATTTTAGGATGGCTGATAAACAACAGCATTTGGTGACCTTTTGGTGTTCTTATTGGGGATTTAACCCCCTGCTCAGAGCTGCACCATGCTGCTGGCTCCAGCAGACATGAGCACAATGAGTGCCAGTACTCAGATGGGACTTTTTCTGCAGGACGCCTGCGCAAAAAAAAAAAAAAAAAGATGAGAAAAAAAAGTGATGGTTTTTGGTTTGTTCCTCCGGAGTCGCGTTTAGTGCGTAGGTGTCTATTGTGTGTGAGAGGCAGAATGAGGAAAGGGGGGGAGGGGGTCAAACTCTTCACACTCTGAAGGGCCATGTGTGTTGGATGCTTTCAACAGCAAGCAAACTGGTTTTGCACTTACTGAGAGAGGAAGCTCACTGTTCAGAGCACTCAGTCCACTTAATGCCTCATTATTGTAACTACGTTCTTTAGAAGATTGGAGGGACAAAAGATGAGTGTGTTTGAAGGAGATGACATAAACATCACATAAACCTTGAATGTTTGTCAGTTTTTTTTTGTGAAATTCTCCTTTTTTATTAGAGTGCCTCCAAATCCTGTTAAATGTTTATTCATTTATTTAAAAAAAATAAAGTCTGGAGGGAATGAATGTTGCCCACCACCTTTGCCCCTAAGGTCATCTTATGTGGAGAAATGATGAAGTTTTGCAGTCAAATCTTGAAAATAACATTTTCCTGTAGGGGTCACCTCGAGTGAAGGAACAAGATTTACTGCCTCGGACAGGCCTGACGAGAGGACAGGAACTCTGTCACAAACGGAACTCTATTTAGGC
>NW_013952553.1:432815-434716 GCF_001266775.1 Austrofundulus limnaeus
TGATAATGACTGTCACAGGAAAAGTGGAACCACTTCTATTCTTTTATCGTTTCTTACAGATTAATAATAGTATAAAAATCACAGAGAATCTGATTACAATGTTTTCATTGTGTTTTTATGTAAATCACTGTTTTTATTTTACTGTGAACACAGTAATATAATTGTGGATTTTTCCTGAGAAAATCTTTCATTTATCTGGACTAACAGAAGGTTCAGAACTGATTATAAAACAGAAATGTATATCTAAATATAGAAGTAATCTGAGTTGATGTAAATTGAAATTCGGACGCGGGTTTTATCTCATTTAACTCTGACGCTTGTTATAGGAATAACCACAATCAGGTGTAGCTTATGATCTGTTCAATTTGTGTAAATAAATGATTGCATAGTCTTTTATGAATCAACTTGAACTCGTCTGAGCGTTCACTTATTGTGTCACTTTTCACTTCGCACAGTCAAGATATTAACAAGTAATGAGAAATACCTTGGTAAAAGTTTCCTCATAACCTTGTGTATGAGAGATGTGGGAAAAGCTTAATTCATCTTAAGCTCATCTCCTACATTCCACAATCTCTTGCAGAATTTCCTGAGATATCTCAGTTCAAGTGAGGTAGTTTGAGTTGTGCATGACTCTCACCTACTACCACACTGAAGTTTAACTCAACGTCTTCAAATGTGACTGATTTATGGCCATGTTTGTGTTTTTAAAACTGGGTCGGCTGTGGCGGCATACATGAAATGGATTTATTTTAAAAGTTAATCAGTTGTAGGAATCCATCCAACGGTTACTTATCAAAAGTTTTATTAAAATCTGTCCAGTGACCCATGAAATATTTTGCTTACAAATGCTTGTTGACATCAGCAACTAATGCTGAAGTTTTAAAGCTGCAGGGCGTTCTGAGAAAACTATAAACTCAGCCTGAAAATTTGAACAAGCACCCCTTGCAGGTCCCTCCCCCTTGCTCTTTGCTTTGCTACAGCCTTCCCTCCACAGTGGAGCCTGCCACGAATTTGCAGACTAAGTAGCTGCCACCGAATGGCAGATAAACAGCTCTGGCTCATTAAGAATGCTCACAAATAGTCAGTTTTGTCAGTTAAATGGGACACCAATGTTTAACTGGATTAATTCCAAGAAGTAATCAGTTGTTAATGAAAAGCCAATATTTACTTCTTAAAAATTTCATTAAAATTCATCCAGTAGTTCATGAGATATGGTAACAGACAGATAAAGGTGACTAATACACCGCCTGGTCAAAAAAAAAAAGTGTCCACTTGGATTTAACTAAGGTCTTTGATGTGGAGTTGCTGCAGTTGGTCAGGTCTAGGTTCAGCAACAGTATGTGTTAATGAGGTCAGCTGACTACCTGAATATACTGTTTAATTGCCAGTGAAAAAGTGGTTCAGGGAGCATGCAACAACATTTTCACACATGCTCCACAGAGTCCACTGAGAATCTTTGGGATGTGCTGGAGAAGGCTTTGCGCAGCGGTCAGACTCTACCATCATCAATGCAAGATGTTGGTAAAAACTTTATGCAGCACTGGATGGAAATAAACCTTGTGACATTACAGAAGCATATTGAAACAATGCCACAGTGAATGTGTGCCATAATCAAAGCTAAAGGCGGTCCAACGAAATATTAGAGCAGTGTTCCCCAAACAACGGCCTGCGGGCCGAATCCGGCCCGCCTCCCCATTTGGTCTGGCTCCCAGAACAATACCAGAGAGCATTTAGTTTTTTTTCATATATGTGTATTTATATTTGATTATAAAGTTGGACTTTTGCAACAAAATGTTCCTTAGTTAGTTATCAAAAAGAAAAAAATTGTATAGGTCCTCTGGACGGGTTCTTCTCTAATGAAACGTTTCGTCTCTCCTCCAAGAGACTTCTTCAGTCTGAGA
>NW_013952553.1:437418-472124 GCF_001266775.1 Austrofundulus limnaeus
TATATATAATATTGAGGCAATTGTAATTCTGTACTGCTGTTGAGATATCATTATATTATGTTAGGTTATGACAATCAGTATTATAACAATGAGTGATCATCTGTAATGGTGGCATCTATATAAAATATGTGTGAATGGGGGTGGGAGTAAATAAGCTTGTCTTCATCCCACTCCTTTTCGAATTAGTTATTTTTTATTCTTTATTAGATAAAGTGTATTAGTTATTATAAACTGATTTTTACTCTTTTTTCTATTTGAATCTAATGTGATTAAGGAATATAATTTTTGTTCAGACTGACTTGAAATAAATAATCAGTCAATCAATCAATCAATCAATCAATCAATCAATCAATCAATCAATCAATCAATCAATCAATCAATCAATCAGTCAGTCAGTCAATCAATCAATACTAAACAAAATGAAAATATTAATGAAGCTACAATCAGCTAATAAATCAAACATCATTACAAAATATAAAATAATGTCTAAAAGTTAAATCTTAAATCTAAATGTGTAAATCTAAATATAAAGGGTAACTGTAAATGTTGTTGCCAAATGTTGAAGTTTATATTAGTATTTCAGAATAGAAAGCAGCCTTGTGATGTCATCATCCTGTGACAAAAGCAGCTGCAAATGCTGCTCACTCTGCTAACTCTTCCCTACAAGTTGTCACACTTACAGTTCCAGCCGATGTCTGAGCTGCACTTCGAACTGCTGGATCACAGGTGTCATTTATAATGTTTTCAATGAACACATTTTGAGTTTAAAATTAAATGCCATCTTCAGCAGCATTAGCATTTGTTTTTGTTGCAGGATGATGATGTTACAACAAAAGCCATACACAAATGGCAAAGGCTGTGTTCCATTACAATATTTCCTATTTGTAAACTTCAGCATTTAGCCACCTTGAAGATTTAATTTGTACATTTAGATTTAGGTTTTAATATTTAGATATAATATTTAATTTACAATTAGTAAAAAATTATCATAATGTAAGAGCAGTGAGCTAAACAACAGTAAAATATTAGTGGAACATTTTTAACACTCAGAAAGTGACCTAAGTAATGAAAATGGTTTAGTGACACTTTCTAAACATTTTTTTTATTTTACATTTGTTGCCACATCCTCTTTTTTGTTGTTGTTGCAGAAATGGCTTCCCCTCTGAGTGGCTTTAAGAAGACGAGAGTCCTGTGGGCAGGAGGTGCTGCGTTTCTGCTGCTGCGTTAAAGTGCATTTCCACTCTGAAGGACATGCGAGTGTAAAGTGAGCCTCTTCTGCTTAGTAAAAAAGCAACACTTTAACTACACACCTTGCTCCGGAGTTCACAGCGTCCATAACCGGCAGGATAGTGTTACTTGCCGCTACAGGCCAAACACAACTGCCAATAATTGACTCACCAATATTTGCATGTCCCTCTTAGTGTTACTGAACACCCTGCTAAGTAACTGAGTGCGGCGGCACAGGCACTATTTTAAGTTGTTTGCTGATTCCACGGTGGGCTGAAACAAGACAATTATGAAGCCCATTTGACTCCATTATGGGGTTTTAAGGGGCCTCAGCTTTCAATGAAAGCTTAGATCCTGACCTGCTTTATATAGAAAGAATAAATAGAACTGGAGGCAACTTTCAGGGAAATGTCTTTAAATAAAGAACCTAAGATGATTTACCAAGTTTTTTTGTTTTTCAGCTAAATTTAAAAGAAGTACAAATAGTTCAGTTTGCATTTTAACATTATAAAATCACAACATTTAGGCTGAGATCATCCTATGTAGGGTAATGATGGAGTTACAGTACAGCCGTTTTGGTCAAACCTTGAAAATAACGTTGTGCTCAGTTTGTGCAATATTTATCGGGAATCTATCTCAGCTACTCCCACATTAAATTTTAGCTCAGTATCTAATAGACTGGGTTATACCGATTTTCTGTGTTAGCTCATGCTAATTTAATGTGGTGGCCACCTTGATCTGATCGGATTCCAAATTGGGCTCCAAAGCTGTGGGTTGACCCTGAGACCTGCTCAGACCTGTAGCTGTAAAACTATTTAAATATTTTGCTAAACAGACAGAGTTGACTCCAATTTGGCAAGAATCAAAATAAAATTCTCCTGAAATCTGTTAGCACTTAGAACTGGTGTTGGGTGGCAGACACCTTGATTATGATTGACACCAACAGTTGTCCATCCTGTAACTTTTTTCTGCAAGTTTCAAAAAAAAAAAAAAAAATCCTTCCCGCGGTTCATACCATGTTTTGCTAACAGCCACATGAACACACTCAGGCAAAACCAATGTTGCCTGCCACAGAAATACAGCAGGCAGCAATACATATTTAAACTTAAAGGGAAATGGGGGATGGAGGGGGGAGACACCTTTTGCTGTTAAACCATACCAAATGGTTTCTGATTACAGTGGTACCATTTAAACCTCTTGGATGTGATGAGAGTAATTACAGAAATGCTGGAATGTGAACGTGAGATGCTTATTTTCCTGCAGGTTTTGGCAAAACTGGATTCATTGTGGCCAAGAAAGCAGATGGATGAACTAATGAAAGAACAAATAAAGAAATGCAAGTTGAAGGATGCTATGGAGGAATGATCTAAGATGTACAGAAATAGATAGTGTTTATCCCTACAGAGGAAGCTCTATGGCACTTACCATTTTTACGTTTTCTAAGATAGACTGTTCTTTATCAAACTACACAACTGGTTTCTGAAAGATCCTATTACCATGTAGAGTACAGTAGTGGTAAGTGTTAAAACAGTTCTAACCCCTTGGAGCCATTTTAGAAAAACAACAGGAAATAGATAAATACCATTAATGGTATAAGCACGTTGTCAGGACCAGCAATCCTTTTGGTGATCAGTCCAGTCCCAGTATGGTGGAATGTCATTTTTGTGTTGTGGGTATGGTTAGGTATGTACTGGTAATAATTATGGTTTGGAGGGGTAGGCTACAGAAATGAATAGAAGTCAATACATGATCCTAATAAAGATAGAAATACAAATGCTTGCATGTGTTATAAAAACACAAAACTAACTATAACTTAGTCTGTTTTAGTGATATTCAGCTAAAAATTGGAGCAATGGTAGCTAATACTGATCAACCAACAGTTATTCTGAGTACTAATATATTCTTTGTTAAAATAAATAAAGCCTGAATCACTGTATCAGTTTAAAGAATTAATAGTTTCATGTCTACAACTGGGCAACTTTTGGATTCAACAAAGTTAAAAATGACCGTTGCAGCCAATCAACATCAGCTGACAGAGACAGCTATAACTCAGTTATGTTTGCATTTATTTAGCTAAAATTTGGTGTGGTAGTAGTTAAGAGTCATTCACAACACAAAGTATCACCTTCTAAAGATATTGGTCCACTTTAAACGGAACAAAGTTAGTTTCTCCCCATTGGTCCGGACCTTTTTTACTGGTGTGAATACATTCATAAACCCTGGTACAGACCAAACAACCGGACCAAAACCAATATTATTGGTTCTGATACTACTGAAGAAATTTACTGGGGTAGTTTACTACTGATTTTTAAAGACATTACACATTGTCCCCCATGTGGGACAATAAAGGCTGTTTCTGTTCTATTCTATTCTATTCTATTCTATTCTATTCTATTCATTGTGTAGTCTTTTATTAGGTGAAAAGTAATATATTTTTATAATGTGGTTATTTCTGATTGAATTGGTGATTTTATGTGCAGACTGAGTTGTGGGACTCTTGATCAGGATTTCAACCTGGAAAGACTCACATGAGACAGAATGAAATTTAGGAGGTTTATTGACATGACCAGACCAACAATGTTATGACATCAATGGCATTAGAGTTTGGCGCTCGGACCCCGGCAGAGGACGAGAGCGCTGAGTGAATCTGTAATCTCATATGAGATGCTTTAAGTTAGGGGTAGAGATTTAATCCCCCCGGGGCCCGACA
Source organism: Austrofundulus limnaeus (assembly GCF_001266775.1). Lineage (NCBI taxonomy): Eukaryota > Metazoa > Chordata > Actinopteri > Cyprinodontiformes > Rivulidae > Austrofundulus > Austrofundulus limnaeus. The sequence goes on from NW_013952553.1 coordinate 441,356, forward strand.
CTGGTGGTGGTGGTGGTCATGAAAGGTAAAGGTAAAGGTAAAGGTGCTTTATTTGTCATCAGTGTATGTTTCCACACAATGACGAAATTGTGCTCTGCATTTAACCCATCCACACCCAAGTGGAGCAGCGGGCAGCCATGTGAGGCACCCGGGGAGCAGTGAGGGTTGGGTGTCTTGCTCAAGGACACCACAACATGTGGGTTTGGTGGGGAGTCGAACCTAAGACTTTCGGGTCCTAAGCCGGCTGCTCCACCACTACACCACAGCCGCCCCTAAAAGATCTAAAAAGATCTAAAGAAGAAGCCAGCAGTTTGTGTTGAATGACATCATCACAGACTCCCATCCTGAGCAAACGGTGGAGAGGAAAAACTCCCCGTTATCAGGAAGAAACCTCCAGCAGAACCAGGCTCAGGACAGGCGGCCATCTGCCTCGACCGGCTGGTTGAGGGACAGGAAGAGACACAGCCGAACGTGGAATCACCAGTCGAGACGCAGGTGGTGGCGGGCCGACGGCCAGCTGGCACGCAGACCGAGTGTACGAGGTGACTGGCTTTTATTTACTGGCAGACAGGAGCTGATTGGACGAAGCTGAGTTGCGATGATTGGACACAGCTGAGCTTGAGATGGAGGTCTGCGGGAGCAGGTAAGGTTACCAGTCTTCCAGGCTGAATTTTCATCACCAACTCCAGTTCAGAGACTGAGGAGGCTTTTAGTTACAGTGGGGTGCGAAAGTTTGGGCAGCCTTGTTAATTTTCCTGATTTACCTTTATAAATCATTGACTGGATAAAAAGAATCAGTAAAATATATCATATAGGGGACAAACACAGTGATATTTGAGAAGTGAAATGAAGTTGATGTGATTTACAGAAAGTGTGCAATAATTGGTTAAACACAATTAGGCAGGTGCATAAATTTGGGCACTGTTGCCATTTTATTGATTTCAAAACCTTTAGAACTAATTATTGGAACTTAAATTTGGTTTGGTAAGTTCAGTGACCCTTGACCTCCATACACTGGTGACTCCAATGATGAGAAAGGGTATTTCAGGTAGGCAATTGTACGTTTTTCTCCTCTTTGCATCTTGTCTGAAGAGTCACAGCATGGGAGTCTCAAAACAACTTTCAAATGAGCTGAAAACAAAGATCGTTCACCGTCATGGTTTAGGGGAAGGATACAGTAAGCTATCTCAGAGATTTCAGCTTTCAGTCTCCACTGTGAGAAACATTGTGAGAAAATGGAGGACCACAGGCACAGTTCAAGTCAAGGATCGAAGTGGCAGACCAAGAAAAATCTGGAATAAACAGAAGTGAAGAATGTTGAGAAGAGTCAGAGTCAACCCACAGACCAGCACCAAAGACCTACAACATCATCTTGCTGCTGATGGAGTCACTGTGCATCGTTCAACTATTCAGCACTTTACACAAGGAGATGCTGTATGTGAGAGTGATGCAGAGGAAGCCTTTTCTCCACCCACATCACAAACAGAGCTGCTTGAGTTACGCTAAAGCACATTTGAACAAGCCAGCTTCATTTTAGAATAAGGTGCTGTGGACTGATGAAACTAAAATAGAGTTATTTGGACAGAACAAGGGCCGTTATGCATGGAGAAAAAAGAACACAACACTCCAAGAAAAACACCTGCTACCTACAGTGAAATTTGGTGGTGGTTCCATCATGCTGTGGGGCTGTGTGGCCAGTAAAGGGACTGGGAATCTTGTTAAAGTTGAGGGACACATGGATTCCAGTCAATATCAGCAGATTCTGGAGACCAATGTCCAGGAATCAGTGACAAAGCTGAAGCTGCTGAAGCTGGGGCTGCATCTTCCAACAAGACAAGCACCCTAAAAAAACACGATGTGTTTTTCCGGGTTTTTGGTCACTGGTTAGCTGATGCCTGTCTGAGGCAGATTTTAAAAAAGCTAATCAGTCCACAGCTGTATCTGGATGGTTTTGTATGGGTCACTCAAACATTCACATCATTATTATTAACTGGTGTTAGATCTGAACAGATAACAGGTAAAGAACATTGCTTATTTTTTAACAATATTCCAAACTCAAAAGTACAACATCGCAAAACCACCGTTGGGTGAGCTGCTCTTGAAATTCTAAAAGACATTGCAGTTGTACTAACAGCACATCAGAATAGCAGCATGCAGGTCCTCCATCTTTCTTTCCGGGTCTGTGCTCTGTCCTGCAACCCCGTCATTTCTGTCCAGTGGGAACAATGATCATGATCCATGTGACTTAGTTTACAATTCACAGTCCGCTTGAAAAACAGCATAATATGAATGCAAACTGCACCAAACAAAAATAAAAAAAGTCCTCTTTTGGTCCGGACCAAACAAGCGGGCCAAAGGACTTTCTTGGTGTGAATACACCCTCAAACTCTGACAAGAAAGGAAAGCTAGGTGTTTGATTTTCAGTTGACTTAGGACTTGGACTCCACCAAGAAGAAATCCCGTGCATACTGCCCGCTTAAATGTTTGCTACGTCAGAACTTATTCGGCAAATGTGTTTCCATCTCTGCTTTTGCACATTAACTCTTACAGGATGACCAGTAGCAGTGTGATTTTTTTTTTCTGCTCAGGCCAGCAGGGGAACACAAAACAGGACTTCCTTCCAGTAACAACTCATCTCTCCCCTGTAATCAGCGCAGACATGAAAAGATGGCAGTGTGCTGTAGCCGACAGGAAGTGGTGGACCGCAGTTACCGATAAGACAATTCTCTGCTAACAGGTGATAGATAATTAGGCTGGAATTTTATTGTTGAGTGGGCCTTCACAGTGGAGGAGAAACTGATCTGCCAGCTGACATGCAATTCAGTAAAATCAATAAATCTAGTCTCTGTTGGGTTATGCTGCTGTCAGTTACGAGCCCTCGTGTGTTACAGCGCATACACATATTTTTATAAAGGTAATCTGACCACGTGACTACTCTTGTAGCATAGAGGATTTTCTTTTAGTATTTCATTATTATCATTTCCTTCAAAGTCACAAGTTTATATTTTTTGTCATCCTTTGGTGGAAGATTATGACCTACTATGGGCCCAAAGGTTTTCTATTGCTCATCCCACAAATGCATGTTCCTTGCAAATGTGGCACCATTTAAATTAGTAATTAACAGACTTTCCAATGGTGTAACATTATTGTCAAGAACCATTGTTACAACAAATAAATAATTTACCAAACACTAATTTACTGACTTTTTGTGCTGTTTAAATACTATGAAAACAATGTTCGTAAACTTCAGACAATAAAGAAAGTAATAAAAAAGAATTCTTTAAAAATATCAAACAAACAAATATAATTTGGGAAATCTTAACTTGGCTAATAAAAGAAAAGGTTTGGTCTGATTTAATGTCAAACAGTAGGGGGGAAATGACTTGTTTTAACAGTGTATGTAAATATAAACAGCCATTAAAGGTTTCCACAGCTTCCCTCCAAACTTCAGTGACAGTAAAAAAATAAATGATTAAAAAAACATTTAAAACAACAAGAAATCTACAAAGCAAATTATCGCTCAGCTGCAAGATTTCTTTCCGAATAATAACAGTTTTTGAATGAAACACTGACAGTGATTGAAGCAGAGAAAGTGCAGCAATATAACTTGTAGTTTTCAGCTGTGCCTGCCCCCCTAATATATTTTCTTGTAAATAAATCCCTTAAAAGTGTTTAGCATCTGGAATGTGTTCGGCAGGATGTTTTACAGAGCGAGTAAGAGAGGCCCGGCATACAGAGCGCGACATTCAATCTGCTGTTAAAAATAAATAAATAAAGCCCTCCCCCTCAATCACCTTGAGATAAATGATAATAAAAGTCTTGCAGCAGAATGAAGACATAAACTAATAACAAATAAATACAAGGTGGTTAATCATAAGTAATCCAGTTGTGGAGCATCAGCAGACTCCCCAGCGAGAGCAGAAAGGAGCTGCAGTTGAAGAGCAGTGATTTCCCTCAGGCAGATGTGCCATTTAGGTATGCTGCATTGTTATGAGTGCGATCCATTAGGCCTCACTCTGCTGCGCCACATCAAAGCAAGCTCTCACATATGGATTATTAGAAAATCATCTTTTTCTTTAGTATTAAACTTGGCAATTTGATTCTAAACTCTAAGTTCATTTTGGAAATTGACATATGAGATCTGAGCGTACACATGTGGACAGCTTTTAGATATTTGTGAGTGTGTGTGTGGGGGGGTAGATGTGTGTGTGTGTGTGCGCGAGTGCGTGCGTGTGTGTCTGTGCAGGAGAGGCTTATTTCAGCCAAGCGGATTTTATAATGGAAATGGCTGTTAGTGATGCACAAAATGGTCCTGTTCTGATGTGGATTACTGAGCTTACTTTAAAGCCAAACTAGAGAAATTTGCTTTTTTCTGCAGCTGAGAGCTGAATGGCTGCTGAAATGTGCTGAGGAGGCTGAAACCAAACTGTTAAAGTAAACATAAGCAAAGCGGAAGCTAAAACGATCAAAACAACAGCTAAAGGCTAAAACATAACAAACGATAGATAAAAACTAAAAAGAGCTAAACAGTAGCATATAGTTAAAACAAGCAAAATATAGCTACAAATTGAAATGAGCAACACTTTACGTTAACGTTATTAGCCAAAGTGTAAATGAAATGTAAATTTAGGAAATCAGTAGCTATGAATTAAAAGTAGCACAACTAAAAAATATAATTAGCATAACTAGAGGGAAAAGAAAAAAATAGCTAAAACAGTTTTTAGATTTTAGCTATACAAACAGTGATAAAACCTAAAATTAGCAAAATTTTAAATCAAAGCCAAATTTAGCAAAACAGTAGCTAAAAGCTAAATATATTAACGGTAAATTAGCAAAGCCATAACTAAAACTAAAATGAGCAAAATAAAAAACAAACTTAGGTAAAAGGTGAAAAACCAGAACATTAGCTAAAAATAAATATAAAAAAGCTAGAATTAGCAAAACAGTAGCAAATAGCTACATTTTTCCAAAATGTGGGTAAAAATAAAGTTTGCAAACCAACTGTGAAAAGCAAAAATCAGCAAAATACTAACTGACAAAAACAGCAGATTAAAGCTAAAGTTAGCAAAACAGTATCCAAAAGCTAGTTTAGCAAAGCCATAGCTAAAACTGAAACTAGCAAACACAAAGTTAGGTAGGTAAAAACAAAACATTAGCTAAAAATAATTACAATGGAGCTGAAATTAGCAAAGCAGTAGCAAAAAGCTAAATTTTTTCCAAAATGTAGCTAAAAAATAAAGTTTGCAAAGCAATAGGGAAAAGCAAACATTTGCACTGAAAATAACAAAAACTGTAGCTTCAAACTAAAATTAGCAAAATGCGAAAATTTGCAAACCATCCAAAATAATATTAATAAAACACTAGTGCACAAAGGTGAAACGTCACAACCTTTGACCCTCGTCATTCATCCTACGACCTGGGCCCCAACCAGGAGGTGAACCTGTGACCTTCAACACAAAAAAGTCATGACCATGATGTTCTGCACGAGCTGAATGTTTTGACATTTTTTTGTTGTTGTTTCAGCTACTATCCTGTCTTCAGGGGTTGCACAAAGTGCAAACTCGTACAAAGGGTTTGGCTATTTGTTTTACACCAGATGACCTTCTGACACTACCTGCACTGAAACCCACAGCTTCAGGAACTCGAGACCATATCACTGACCCCTGAGATTCTGTGGCCCTCAAATGTTTCAACAAACGATGGCTTAAAATCGAAAATCATGAAACTATGAAGAGAAACAGGACAACAAGAGTGTGAATGGTGACTCGTTATTCACAACTAAACCTGTTTTATTCGATTTCACAACAGGGCCTCTGTGATCCGAGGGGTTATTCAGGTCTGACTCTCTGGTTCGCCTCGTTTAAACGTCATTGTGTTTTATAACCGTGACTCAAATCAATGCAACAGTTAAGCTAAATCAGGATGATGGTTAGGAATCATTTTTGCAATCATCCATGTATTAATGCTGGCCACATTTTAATGATGTTTACAGAGCTTTCCACCCCCATAAAAGTCCAGTTTTAAGTGCTTTACAGAACCTCTTGCCAAAGCTCCATTTGAACGTCACATGAAAAAGTGGAATTATCCCTGGTTCTAATTCTATTTCAGATTTTATTTTTAAACCTAGCCACATTTCCTGTCTGCTTTTGCAGTGAGTCAGCTGCAGCAGGGATGTTGATGTCATGTATGCTGTAATGTGGTGTTTTTTTATATATATATGCAGTATAATTAAAGTCAAACCTGAAAATATCTGTTCAAACTGTAAAAACTGAAAATGGTTTTAGACTGGGCAAAGTCCACCAAAAGGTGACTGGTCTAGGGTCTTGGTGAGGTCTTCAGGAGCTAATTCAGGACAGTTCTCGTTGAACGTGAAAGATCCATGATGAGTTTGAAACTGCAGACGTTTGGTTGTCTACCATGGTGGGGATGTTGTATTGGGGTCCTGGATGTAGCGCGGTGACATTGTATCCATGACATGGGATCCATGAGGACCGATGTGAATCATCATCAAAGGTGTCGGTAGAAAAAAAAAGTTTTTAAAAGGTTTTTACCTGAGCACATGTTCCTGTTTTTACAGCAGTGGTTCTCACTTATTTTCTGTTATACGCCCCCAGGGAACTTCTTTTCTTCACGCTGCCCCTGAATTGAAATCCCATTGAGAACCTGATTTTAAATTATTTATCTGACTTTTCTGGCACCAGCATTGTGTAGATAATCACCCGGTAATGGTAGGGGAAACACTGCATTATGTAAAAGAATCCCTTTTTTGTATTTGTTTATTTTGCTACATTACATCATTATTGTTAAAATTGAAAACTGGTTTAAAATTTTTCTTATATTAAATGAAGAAAAACTATATACAGTATATATACATTTTTTCTTCAGGATAATATCCTGATTTCTGTGTGTTCCTTCTTCAAGGCCAACAAACTCTTAGAAAAAAAAAAACCTACTAAGAACTCATTGGTACCCCCACACCCACCACACCTCACTACCCTGCCCCCCTTCTTGAGAAGCACTGAGTTACAGTGATTTATTTTTTGCGGCACATATTTTCTGGCATTTCTTGTAATTCATTTGACGCGGTGCAGATTTTCTCAAAATTTGTACTGATTCATTTTTAACTTGAAATCACCACAAAGATCTTGAGGCAGTCCTGCTGTAGCTGAACTTTAATTGAACACTTCGGTTCTTCAAACCAAAATCATCAACCCTCCACTACCGTGCATGAGTAGTTTGGGGTGGGGGTGCTAAGACCTCAGCCGTGTCATACTTGATGACATTTTACATATTTGCCACAATCCAACCTTCTGATGTAAAACAACAAAAACTATCTTTATTACCTTTTATAAATGTGTAAAACACAATTAAATCTTTTTCCACGAGCATCAACACGGTTTTAACATTTAGTGACGACATATTACGCAATTTTTACTTTAATTAATGATGACCTGTATAAAAGGTCATCATTAGAACAATTTACTTTTGTTGGTTTGTTTGTTTGTTTGATTTGGCAGACAACTGAACACAGGCAAGCTTTGCAAACAAGCTGTAGTAGTTTGGTCTTTATTTCATTTCCCTGTAAAATAAACTTTACCTGCCTGTTTAGGGTTTGAGGCAGAGCTTCCTGGTTGTTTGAGGTTTCTCCAGCCATTGCATGGTCTGACCTCGGGGTGAAATGCTGAATGCTGTACTCCTGCAAACTGTCTTGAATGTTTTTCACTTATAAAGGATCTTTGTCTGGGTGTAGAACGATACGATCCAAATAGTTTGGAAATAGTCCTTTAAGCCTGATGGGCAGCTTCTCTGAGGTCATTGCTGATGGCTTCCCATCTTGACATTGTGTTAACACAAACCTTTATGCTCCAGTCTGCTTGTGTAGATTAATATTTTCATTTTATAGATTTATAATGGCTAAATCCAGGTTTTACTATTGATTGTATTATCTGTTCACTATGTCTGTACGTGCAATATATACTGAATAATTACAGAATGATTACAACTGTTTTGTAGAGGCGCTAGTGTAAAAAAGGCAACAGTCTCATGCTGGGTTCCAGTTGCAGCAGAACTCGAAATTGTGAATTTGGACTGATTTAAAGGGATCCATGATTAGTTGTAACATTAGACTTTATATGATAAACATATACTTTAGCTGTAAAATAAAGACTGTAAAAATACTGTAGGATGTTCAGTTTTTATAATTTTTAAACTAAAAGTTTAAAAATATATTACACAGACGGGGCCATTTTATTTACACGCAAAGCATTCTGGGTAAATGATGACGTGGACAGGTCATCGGTGCGAGGCTGCTAGCGAGCTATATCCACCCTGAAGGTTAATCTTGGACAATATCTGATGATCGACTCTTTTAAATGAAACCAGAGAGTGTTGACAGAGAGGAGAAGGTAGAAATGACTCAGCCTGTAACTGAAAATATAGATGGAGGACAACAGAGCTGCTTCATGGAAGAAGAACCTCAGCTTAGCCTGTTAGCTTTAGCGTTAGCCCCGATGCTATCACCATATATATGTATTAGCTCAGCGCTACACATTCTCCTCTCGTCACTGAGGTCCTCCATCCAAGTGACAGAGAGGGGAACACAAAAATGGCTCAGTCTGCAACTGAAAATATGGATGGAGGACCTCAGTTTAGCTTGTTTGTTGTGCTAGCACTGAGCTAATACATTTAAGGCAATATAGTGTGAGGGCTAGCACAAAGGCTAACAGGCTAAACTGAGGTTGTTCTTCCATGAAGCAGCTCTGTTGTCCTCCATCCATATTTTCAGTTCCAGGCTGAGTCATTTCTACCTTCTCCTCTCTGTCAACGCTCTCTGGTTTCATTTAAAAGAGTCGATCATCAGATATTGTCCAAGATTAACCTTCAGGGTGGATATAGCTCGCTAGCATCCTCGCACCGATGACCTAGTTGATGTCATCATTTACCCAGAATGCTTTGTGTGTAAATAAAATGGCTCCGTCCGTGTTAATATATATATTTTAAAAATTACAAAACTAAACTGCCTACAGTATTTTTACTGTCTTTATTTTACAGTTAAAATAAATGTTTATCAAATAAAGTTTAATGTTACAACTAATCGTGGATCCCTTTAAGAGCTGAAAGTGTTCCAGTTTCCAGCTTGTCAGAACGTCGGGGAAAAACAATGTTTCTTTTTGTGGCTCTGACGGAATAATGCAACAATTTTGTTTGAAAGTACAAACAGCGTTAAAACACTCATGTCAACCTCCTTGGATGTTTACCGGTATAACGAGCCCCAAAAATCCGTAAATTTCGCAAAAAATCCGTACAACTCGCACCGGGGGTGGTGGCTGCAAAGCAGGAGGAAAGGAGAGAGGAAAAAGTAACTTATTTCTAGCGGCAGAACAGGTTGGAAGATGTCTGTTTGATGTTATTTATTGTTTTTTAAATCATCCTACAGGCTCTGACATGTTGATAAATTTGAAAATGAGGCTTTGAAAAAATCTGTGAGATTGCTCTATACGTTCAGCCTAATTCAAGATGGCCACTACAGCCAGACGAACTTGCTACACAAAGCTGTTTATATCTGTAAAAAAGTGAGTTATTTGTGCGACACTTTGATGTGGTCGTAGCAGTGAGTCCTGCTCATTGTGCAAGAGTTTGGTCTGAAACTTCACAGCTAATCAGCGTTAGTCAACAAACTGGTGAGTCAGTTTTATAGATACTGAGCTAAAGTTTGAGGTGGAAGCAGCTGACGATTAGTCACAATGAGCAACATTAAGAAACTCTCACATTTAGCTTTTTTTATAGCCGTGGAGCCACAGGTAAATCCCTCTATAAAAAAAACCTAACTAGTTGAGCCACATAAAAAACACTGAAGGAGAAATCAAATTTACTTTGTAATTTAGGCTTGATTAGTCAGAAAGTCGTCTTATTTACTCTGCTAAACTCAGGAAGCCAAGAACAGATTCATTCAGCATGAAATTCCAATTTAAACACGACATACTGTTTACTTTTTTAGGTCTATTTCCTCTCCTACTTGAGCTGATTTCTGCATCAAAGTCGGCTCTTGTTCGCCGGCGGCAGCATTGTTTTCATCAGCGGCGGCGGGCTCACCGGGGGCTACACACGGCGCAGATAAGTGCATCAGCTATTACCAGGTCCCTCCTTCAGACCTATTAGGTCTTGCAAGGACTTCAAATACCAATTTGTTCTGCAAATAGCCCATTCAATTTGTGCCCGCCAAACAGAGACACCTCTCTCCCTCTCTGCAGTAATTGAATCTTCAAAGGGACATTTCCCTTCATTTCTGCCAGGTATTAGAGTGATGAATAGCAAACGGTCATCTGAATAGTCGGAGAGGATACATGTTTGTCCGTTTCGACGCTCATCATGCGCCGTGATGATTGCGAGGTTGGAAACAGGATGGCGACACAGCGGGCTCCTCAGTGAGAAGGATTTTCAGAGGGACAAAGAAGTCGTGGACAGATTACGGGGCGTCTGGACAAACAACATGAGCTAAACTGCCGGAGCCAGGCGAGCAGAGATTTTAAAGGAGGCTTTTAAAATCTTCAATATTTTTATTAATTAAATACACCATACTGGAGCAAATGTCTCGGAAAATATCACAAATAAATTTCTCTCTCATTCGGCATTTATATGTCGGGAATGATCTCTACGTCACGGACTACGAGTGGGTTTCTTCGGGCTTGTTCAGAGGGGAGGAGCGGGATGGCGGAGGGGTCCGATGTACTGTAGCCACGCCTGGACAACGACATTTACATGCATACTGTACATACATGGTAGTAATACAAATACACCAACAGAGTGTTCATGATCTGTTCGCCACAAAATGTCACAGATATTTTTAAACCCCGTCTTTATAGATCACAAAAAAAAAAAGGAAAAAAAAACACATTTCCCTTTGACAACACTTAAAATATAGAAAGTGGAAACACCATGTTGCTGGGAAATGAAGATAGAAAAGGAAGAGAGGAAAAAAGGGTCCCTTTCCCCCCCAAAAAAATGTCTTTAAACAAATGTGCAGAGTTGAAAAGTCTGCAACTCTTAAACCTCATTAGTCTCTTTTTTTTGTCTTCACTCAGTCACAACATCCCTCTCTCTCTCGCTCTCTTTCTGAAGAGTCCCCTCTGATTCTTATCAGAGTCAAAATCCCAAGCGCCTCGTCTCAGGTGTGAATAAGTGCAAAAAATCCACCCGTAACTGGGGAAAAAGGCCCGAGTTTGAAGGCTGAGAGTTGGGTTTGTGTGTTTGTGTTGCAGACATGAGAAACTGGGTTACTGGTGAGATGGGCAGAGGGTTGCTTCAGGGCGAACGGGGCCTGGGAGCACAGCTAAAACTGCCGGGGAGCTGCTGATCCACGCCGTCTCAGGTGACGATGAGTAAGGGCTAAAATGAAGGCACACATCCTGCTTCCTGCACGGCTCCCACCTAACACACCTGAACAGGAAACAGCAAACATAACATCAACGTTAGAAAAAAAAAAGACGTAATTAAGAGCGCTCGTTCACAACGTGTCAAACGTCCCACACACCCCCTCACATGATAAATACATTTTCCACCAGCTTCAGTGTTTAATTTATTGATCAGTCAGGCTTTGGGAACCATCTGGTGTCCCATTTACTTTGCAATGACTCAGAAGTGCCTTCATGAGGCGATTCTCTTTGGTATAATTAGAATCACGCTTCAGCGTAACTGCAGGAGCTGCTCAGGCCTGCGAAACACAAACACAGAGGGAAAGAGATACAATTATCTGTCTGGGTTCAACTTTTTCATCTTTCCTCTCTTTTTTTCTCTCTTTTTAGCTCTTTTCTCCACGATTCCAAGGGGTGATTTACTTTTCCCTTCATCCCTCAAATCACTAGGAGGGCTTCAGTCTATTAGTAATTGCAAACTCCTACTTGGGGGCTAATTAAAGTGACTGACGCTGGGAGGGTCTTCCTCCCCTGGGTCACAGCAGCTCTGTATGAGAGAGGTAATTTGTCTGTTCTGAACAAAGAGATTAGGCAGAAGCAGAGAAGAAAGCCTAATGTATGAGCACAAAATGTCCTACGCTGTGATAGTGAGCGGCTTCGATTACGTCGCACATCAAAAACATCACAACAACAATCTGTGGACAACTTTCTGACCGCTTCATTTTCTGCTTTGCTCGGCCAGCCTGGGCTTCCTGATGCATTGCTCCATTATTGATCTGGAGACCCGGTATCCTGCTGTACGTCCGTGCTGGACGAGCCCATCCAAAGTCTGTTTTAAGCGAAAGGAAATGTGGGACGGAGAGCTCGGGCGGCGGCGTAATTCCCCTGGTTTCACACGCAGAGATAACAGGAGCATCCAGAGAGCGTTCCCCCACCGAGCAACGCGTCTCCGTTTGGTTAAATATTCTCTCTCCGCGATAATTAAAGCACCAGGGCCAATATTCAGATTGCATTTTAGCATCAATAATTCAGCGCTTTTCGCTACAACTGATGTTAGCGCATAAATAAACAATGAAGCTTCATATTTACTTCGCCCGCCGCGCGGCCAGAGACACTCGGCGAACAAGTGAGGACTTAAACAGACATTTAAAATTAAGCTAGATAATACAACAGCTTTCAATTTAAACGCGAGGAGCTCTTAGAGCTCGGGGAGCTGATCTGTAAAAATGACAAGCCTTTAAAAGGCCTTAATGGAGTTCTACCTCTCCTCTGCTCACAGAAGCACTCAAGGTGAAACGCAAGCACCCAATAATATGATTCCTCTCTCAGTCTGTCTGTGACACACTCCAAACACCTCCCATATCTCTCAGTGTGCTGCGTGTGCAGACAAGGTATCAATAAAGCAGCTTGTTTTGAGGCAGGAATGATTAGATCTGCAGCAGGCAGAATGAAGCTGTCCTGAAGAACGAAGTTATCCTTTGTATATGATTAGGCTCTTTGTTTTGCTTTCACTGGAGGCATCAAGATCAAATCAGGAAAAGCCATGAAGACAGCTCTCGTGATATACTAGCTGCTGCTGCTCTCCGGCTGCGTTCAACCCTCCAGGGCTCCCTGGATACACATTTTTAGCTTTGGAGTGATAACTTCGCCCAGGTGATCCCAGCTGTGTTGTCAGGGCAGTCAGATTCTGCTTTAAAAACACACCGTGGTGTCAGCAAAGATGTGCTTTTCTCTTTTTTTCTTCTTCTCCTCCCCTCCTCCTTAGCACTAAATGGAAGTCTGACTCAGGCCGGCCAAACAAATTCATCATAAGTTAAATATGTGACTGCATCCAGCTAAAAAAGGCTAGACTTTTCACAGGCTGTGTTGATGGATAATACAGATTTTCTGAGGTTTTGAGTGTCCTCCAACAGGAATGATGGAAAAATCCATCAGCTGTCTAAAAAAATAAATAATAATAAAAACAAATCTGTGCACAGTTAGATGCTGGGCGCTGGAGTTGAACTGGTAACATCAATATAACTGGAGTGAGAATTGTGGCCGTGAGAATTACAGATGTAGGGCTTTTTAAAATCTGTTTGATTTTCCCCCAGAATCTGTTTTATTTTCTCTTTTTTTTCCTGAATTCTATGTTTTCTAATGTAGCAGTTTTTTTCACCTATTAAGTCTTTTACTGTATGGTGGATTAATACAACTTGCACAAAAATATCCACTTTTTCATTTATTTTAAGAAATTTAAGCAAAAACACAGACAAAATGCTTCAGTTTAAAAGATTAGTCAACGCTATGTTTAAGGTGTTTCAGATGACAGTAAAAAACAGACGTTTTCTAAAATAAATGTTAATGCAGAATTAACGTGAAGCATTATAAAAGTGGGGTATGATGATAAGGAGGTTGCTGTATTTCTTTCTTGACAACAACTTTTACTTTATCACTGGAAGTTTCCTGAAACAGACATTAGTTTTTGTTTTTTATAGCAGATTGTTTTCCTCTGCACACACAGCTACAAAGTCTTCAATAAGCTGACTTCTGCTGCTGAACAATCAGCTGAAGCTAACGTTAGCTCGCTGCTCTTTGTTTGGATCTGACTGATTGGTGGTTACACATTTCAAGTGACAGAACTTATTGAAAAGTAGTTTATGGTATTTTGTTATAGACTTTGGGATTAATGGTAAATGTTGTAACGCCTGCAGCACATATTTCTGTTACGCGCCCCCCTCCGCCCGCCAAATATTTTCATTCATTGCGAGCGTCAAATGTGAAAAACTTCAATTAGTCACCCTGCTTTCCACACAGTAGACATCAGAGGGACCTTCAGATGTTTTGTTTTTATTTTATTTAGCTCAATAATGATGCTAGCGGTGACGCTAATCCTCCTTTTCTTTTCCTACACAACAACAACAACAACAACAACCACGGATGACTTTCACACAGGTTAGCATGGCGCTCTTACCTTCTGGTCGGGCAGCAGTGGGTTCGTCTGCAGGGAACTCAAATGGCCGTTGATGAGTGCTGTGGGTCGGTCGTGTTCACAGAACAGGCTGCCGTTGATGTAGTGGAAGCGGTCCCCGGGGACGAGCCGGTTCCGGCAGGTGGAACACGTAAAACACTTCGGACACAAAACCACAGACTTACAAGCAGAAAAAGGTGCAGCTGCGACTTTAACTGTTTGATAACAGGAAGGACTGTGTGTGTGTTCGCTTGTCTGTACCTTCAGCTAAATATCTCGTGAATTGATTGAATTTTAAAGAAAAGTCCAGAAAGTAACGACTGAATGAACACAAACATCAACGCTTTCGGAGTCAACCTGATTCAAGATGGCTGTCACAGCAAAGTAATCCAGCAAAAAACACAACTGATAATTCAGCCCACTTTAAAAAGACCGCTGAGCAGCAGCTTCCTCAACACATTCTGAGTTTAACACATTGACACGTTAGCTTCAAACAGGGCTCTGAAACCTGCGGCTCTGGGGCCACATGTGGCTCTTTGGTCCCTCTGCAGTGGCTCTTTGAAAATGTGACCAAACATAACAGATTTTTATTTTTATTTTTTGGTTTTTATACTCACAACACTAATACATTTTATGCAAATATGTGATCAATACTACTAATACAAAAAGTAAAACATGTTAGCTCATGCTAGCCTGTTTTCTACCTAATTATTCCAACTTCTTTCTATAATCTTTCTCTCAAATCCACCATGGTTATATTTAAACACCTTTAGGACTATGTAACAAGAATTAGGAAAAAAATGTTTTACTAGTTCAGATGTAGAAGTTTTTATGAAACTCTGTATAAACTACAGCCAGCATTTTTCTTGTGCATGAATATGTTATTTTTCAGTCTTGAAGTGTAAAAATAATAAATAATAAAATTCACAATGTATTTTTTAGATTTATGTCACCTCCACTGGCCATAAAGGTTCACTAAAAGGCCTCGAAAAGGCCCACGGACCACCAGTTGATAATCACAGTTGTAGCTTATTTTGCGGCTCTGGACACATTTTATTAGCGAGCCGAGGAGCAGAAATGGCTCTTTTGATTGTAAAGGTTGCAGACCCCTGGCTTAAAACCTCAGCTTTAACTGCTGAAGTTAAGTTCTCTGTTAGCAAAATATCTCATAAACCTTGAGACACATTTCACATAAAACTCTCAAAAACTAATTACAGGCTGTACATCTACAACTGATTACATTTTTGAATCAATGGGCCTCATGCAAGAACCGTTCGTACGCACAGATTTGTTCTTAAGTTGTGTGTACGAGTGATTTAGGAGAATTTGTGGCATTCACCAATGTTTTCGTATTCTAAGATTTTTTTCAGATATGAACAAAATTCACGAGTGGTCCAGACCTGTCGTAGATTTTACGAACAGTCAGTCTGCTGTTATCCAGACGGGTTTTCTTCACTAATAACTTTATATTTCGTTAGTTTGAAGAAATTTTGAGTTGAAAATAAATCACACTCCATAATTATGTTGACAATAAGTTATTCTGCTTGAATTAGAGTTATAATTTTAAATGTATTAATTTAGACTAACAATATAAATTGTCCGTCGGGCCGACTTATCTGGGATCGGGTCACGGGGGCAGCAGAGAGACTCAGACTTCTCTCTCCCCAGCGACACCTTCCAGCTCGTCCTGGGGGACTCCGAGTCGTTCCCAGGCCAGAGGGGATACATAATCCCTCCAGCGAGTCCTGGATTTTCTCCAAAGTGCCAGACATGTTTTGAAAACAGTTTAAAAGGCTTATTTCAGAACCGCAACTGAGACCACTTGAGACCGCGCTGGGGTGGGGGGTGGGGGTGTACGGTGCGCAGCGCTGTGTCTTCTGAATAAATGAAAATGATTTAACACAGTTGTTTATACTTTTAGCAGCTCTTTTTATCCCACAGCTGACCTGCTAAAAATGACAGATTTTCTTTTCTGGATCTCTGACAGACGGACTTCAATCTCTGAACTCGTAAAGTTTTTATTTTTAGTTTTCGCTGCCATTTTCATGAATGGACACTTCCTGATATCTGAGGCAGGAAACATAGCCTTATATGGTGTTTTTGGGGTGGTAATTATGCTAATCTCCTCTCGCGTGCACGAGCAGCTGGATACGAACAGGTGAATTTACGCAGCTCATTTACACACTTTTCCTGAAGATAGAAGAGTTTGTTGAATCTGACGTGACATGTTCGTACGAACCCTTTGTACGAACAAAAGTAAGAGAAATTTAGGAGAAGAATATGAACATGTTCTTGCATGAGGCCCAATCAACTTATTTAGCATTATTTAGAATTTAGCATACAGAGTTTATATCAGAGAATTTTACAGATTTTGAGCAGAACTGTTGCGTGATAGCAGCTGTCTGTCACTCACAGCACAGACTCTGAGCACTCAACTGATCAGGTGAGGTATTGTTCACATTGTTTTCACGGTTTGACCAGAAACTCTCTGTGACTTTCCAACATGTTAGTCTAAAACTGTGAACGGTGTGGACGGTTAGGCCTTTAATTAATATGATGACAGTGCTGACAGGAAGCGCCGGGCTTTACCTTGAGATGGTACACGTTGCCCTGCGCCCTCATCACCAGCTCGCTGGCAGGAATCGACTGACCACAAGCGCTGCAGGCGCCGCTGTTTCCAAATAACCTGAGAAAAGATGGAGCGAGAGGACAGATGAGAGCCACGTCGTCACTACGGAGCCGCTGCGTGCGTCTGCGCCCATCCAGCCTTGTGTAACGAACTGTGGCGCTCGCACTTTTGTCTGCCGAGTGTGCGACTGAATGAAAGGCTGATTCAGAGCCAAGTTTGTTGTTCTTCATCTCTAACTGGGAGGAGAGAAACATTTAGGAAGAAGGGAGCCAGAGAATCGTCACCGTATCAACAGGAAAAATGATGCCTTTACTGCGCGGCTCTCCACAAGCATCTTGCGCCGAGACTACACGTTACTTTTGCTGCACTGTTTTTTTTTTTTACAACCCAATAATAAGCAGGAACATAAGCAATCAGTACCTAAGAGGATTTGATTGTACATCCAGGCAGGGACATAGTGCTTTTGCCATTAGGACTCCAGTGGATGCTCTGTCAGTGCCGTGTTTCCATTAGAAAGCCCGTAGCTACTCTGGTTGATATATAATGTGCATGGGTTAACCTTTTCTATCATGGTGTCAACACTTTAGATTTGCTTCTGCTCATCTCTTTCGTCCCTAACCTTCTCCCCCCCCCCCACCCCCCACCCCTCTCTGCCTCTTGATAATGAAATGCTTGCTCCAGCTTCCCCTTCTATCTTCCTTCTGAGTCCACAATTTAGATTACTTCATCTCGGTGAGCAGCAAACTGAATGAAATTTCGATTTGAGCAGAAAGTAATTTACTGGGATCTGGACCCATTTGTCATCATATCTCACTGGGTGTTTGCTCTATCACTGCACTTTTCCTAAGCAATCAAATAAGACCACGGCATCTGACATGCTCCGGAGAGAGGAGGAGGAGGAGGAGGAGGGGGGTGGGAGAAGGATGGAAAAAGAAAAGGAGATGGTGGGAGTGGCTAACACTTGTGTGTACGTGTGTGTGTGTGAGCCCAACAGATAAAGTTGTTTGGCTTCCAAAAAAAATAAAAATGACAAGGCAAACAAAAACGCCTTGTTCGTGTCACGTTCTTTAAGTGCAACATGATGAAAAGTCTTTTTTTGGTCTTAAATCCACAAAAAGACATAGGAGAATAAACGCTTTGATGTATTTGTATCGTACCCAAAGCAGTTGTTACGATGTACTGACAAACAAACAAACAAGAGCTCAGAGAAATGGCTTTCAATAAGACAACTCAGGCAGAAGCAAATTTCGTCTTGGCATCATTTGGAAAGGCTCCATCAAAACTCAATTTCAGAAACTAATTAACTGGAGACTGTTGCTGCTTCGCTGCCAACTCTCAGCTCTTGCTAGGACAAACACTATCATGGAAATGAACACGTATAAGTTGCTTTAAGATTCATGCGATGCGCGGCGGAGAAGCAACGACACATGTCTCCTGTGAGACGTTTCTGAAGATAGATCATTTAAAACTCAAACCTCCTCCTGAAAGCTTCTGAGAGGAACTGAAACAAAAGCTACGAGACTTTTCTTTTTTTTTACTCTTTCATATTGTGGCGCAGTGTGGAACATGTGGCAGGTTAATTATTTTACCAGGGGACTAGCTCTTGATAGTGTTTGATTTAAAGAGCCAAAGCCTTTAGGTGCTCAATTAAGTTGCTGTAATGTTTTGAACTTGGGCTCTAATGGCTTCTTCTGCCAGTGAACTACAGCGCGGAGGTGAAGTCGACACTGCGGGTCAGCGTAATTAAGGCCAAGGGACTCTTTTAATTACAATGACACATCTGGTTTCTGTGTTTCACCGCACAATAGAAAATGGGAGGAGAAGAAAAAAAAGCCTCCTTATTGGATGTTGTATTTTATCTGCTGTCCTCTTTGAGTGGATCTGTCGTTGATTAAATTAAATAACTCGCACGCACGAAATAAAACAACAGCGACAAAAAAAAAATAGCACCCATTCTGAGCTGTCTGTTGACTATACAGGCTATTGGATTTCATTTCAGCACTGACTGCTGGGTGAAATATAGCAAGGCTTGCTGCTGGGCTGTCTGGTAAACGCAGACCTCATTCACTAAGACCTTTGAGTAGGGTAAAATTACCCCCACAACAATGATTTCTGCAACACAGTCCATTAAAAATGCCTCTCTACATCAGCAGCCAAAGCACCTTAAAAGCACTAAGGCCATATTGATACTGAAGCAGGGCTTTGCATAATGGCAAGAGCTGCATTAGAGAGAGAGAGAAAAAACGTGGTGGGGGTGGGAGGGGGGGATGAGGAAGGGTTGATGTGGATCTGTGTTGTGCATGATTTTTTGGAGGGAGGGGGGTGAATGGTGGTGGTGGTGGGGGGGATCAGCCAAATTACACTTGGTTAATTCAGAGTAACAGATCCGGCCCCAAGTGAATTGAAGGCCTTGAATTAATTCTGATATGACAAATCAAGATAAACGTTTCCTCTAAATTGCGTGCGATTTAATTAATTTCTGAGATCCCCTCTTTTTTTTTTTTTCTCCTGGCCTAATAGTTCACATTCTCTCCTGCTGTCATGGCGCTCAAGTGGGCAGACTTCAAAGTGATATTAAATAACCAACTATTAGATTTACCTCACACGTTTTATTGGAAAAGTGCCATTTAATTACCTTGGCTTATTCAATTAAGGGGGACAGCATTCTCTCTGAAACCAGCAGCCACAAGTAAATTAATTCTCCCTCCCCTCTCTCTCTCTCTCCACCGGCAGCCCCGCAGACATGATATCACCTCTGGCTTAAAACAACACGAGCCCCGGCCGCAGCAAGCTCAACTTTTTAAAGTTTAAAAGCTCCTGACAGCAACGAGCATCGCTCCAGGCACAGGCTCGCATCCCGTTCAAACGTCCAGCGGTTTTCACGTTAACAGAATTGATCTAAAACTGGAGCTATTCGGCGTGTTAAAAAAAAAACAATTCTGTCTCTTTAAGATGAAGAAGAGAGGAGGGGAGGGGGGGAAAAAAGCGGCAAATGGCCTTCACGATAATCCCTCTTCTCTATCTGTCTTTCTCTCTTGCTCTTTCAAAAGCCAATTTGGTTAATTAAATGTTTTGTTTGCCGTGTGGCTCTCATTCATTTCGGACACGTCACTGGTAGCGGATACAAGCCAGGGACCAGATCTCATTAGATAAAACCCATCAGGACTAAAGGAAATGGAGGGGGACTATAATTAAAGCTTTTAATTGTGTAGACTCTCTGTCAGGTGCTTTTTTTCCCCTCCTTCTTCTTTTCCGACCATGTCCCTCCACCCAAACACACACACACACACACACACACACACACGCACACACACACACGCACACACACACACACACGCACACACACCTGTTTTTATCTCTAGAGATCTCATGGTTCCATAATACGCATTTCCACCAAGCGTGCACTCTCTACAAGTGGGAAGGTGTACCCACCCCCACCCCCTACACACACCCCACTCATCCCATTTTAATTATGTTATAGTACCATTATGAATGAAGTACCCCATTGACTTCCCCAAGCTTTTCATGGAGGTGGGAGTAAAAGCGCCAAGGCACACTTTGGTTTTCAAATTATCTGTGCAAATTTTGTGGGCCTGGCTGCCGCGTGGTTTCATCTTCTGAGCCATCGGTGCAAAACAACCAAACATTTAGTTGTGCTTTAACCCGTAAACACAAATGTTCAAGTTTTACTTAAAAAAAAGGCACATATTTGACGAATAAAGCGTCAAACTGTTTGAAACGGTTGCTTGAAGAGGTTTAAAAACACAAAGAGGGGGGGTTTCGGTCAACTTATTTTTATTTGTTTGGTCCTGTTACATCACACCACACATTAGCTAAACGTGTGCAACCAAAGCCCTCGCTTTGAGCACACTTTCAACTCTTTAAACGACGATTATGTCAACAACGCCACAGCTAAAAAGGAGATTATTTGTTACGAACAGTTTGGTTCAAAATGTCCAGTTTTTTTGTAGTCAAGTGGACGTGCACAGTCGTATTCACTTTAACACAACGCTCATCGGTTTTATTTTTTAACGGCCACCGCCTCACCTGATGTAGTCGTTTCTGCAGAGGATCATGCCGCTTTTCGTGTAGCACGACGTGCCGATTTCTCCCAGCTGGGCCTGGCAGCAGGAGCACTTGAGGCACCGGCTGTGCCAGTAGCTGTCCATGGTGTAGAGGAGGAAGCGGTCCGCGATTTTGCCCCCGCAGCCGGCGCATCGTTTCCAGGACAGGGAGCCGGCACCCACAGCTGGTGGCTGGTTGCTGCCTCCAGGATTCACCATGGTCTCTAAAAAAAATTTAAATAAAAAGTTGTTCCAACTCGATCAGTCGATACATCTTGTTTGCACGAATGGTTTCAGTCTGTGCTGTTGCTTTACTGGAGTCCTCACAACAGTCCCAGTTGGAATGGGGTGAGCTGGTGGCAATGTGTGTCTGGACAGAAATGGACTTGGACACAGTCCCATATGTTTGTTCCCAACACTTTAGTGCTTTTATGAAACAGATATGTTTTTATCTACAAACTGAGAGCCCACGAACCCTAATCTAATGATGTGACGCCATTTGTTTCTGCCACAGATTTAATGGAGGCTCCTCCTGATGTAATCCCCACCAATTTGGTCCGACAGACCTGCCCGGGATAAAGCCAAATCTTTGTTGAAAGCCAGGTAGGCCAATTAGAGTTGAGAGGAGGGAGGCAGGGATGTGGAGGAGGGGGGGAGGAGGAGGGGGGGAGTCACAAAGAGAAAAGCATTCAGTGAGCCCATTAGTGATGGCTCTTAGGGACAAACCACAGCGTGCTTTAGTGCTGATTACATCTAAAAAGGAGATAACTTTAAAAAAAACAACGTGAAAGTAACTCTGGTTAAAGCAGGACTTGCTATCTTCAAGTTTCTTGGAGAGGTGGAGGCTGCAGGAGGGGAGGAGGGGAAAGCTTTTACTTAAACGGGCTAACTCAAGTAATTACGCGTAATTAGGGCAAGTCATGGAAACAGAGGAGAGCGCGAGAGAGAACTACAGAAAACAGTCGCGCGACGCAAACAGAAAGCTCCTGTGCGGCTTAAACGTGCAGTTAATGTTGAGTAAATAAGCATAAATGTGTTTACAGTGATGAGTTATCGCCTTTGCTTTAATGAAGACATGTTTAACAACAGTTATAACATTTAAAACATGGCTGTGCCGTCAACAAACACTCACCTCGATGCCTTTTTGACGCGGAATGGCAGAAAAAGTTGGTAGCTAGGCGAACAGGTACAAAACAGTCCCAGAAAAAAAGTAAAGGTAAAAATAAATAATAATAATAATTTAAAAAATACAAAAACACGGACGCACTAAGTCGCGCGCGCGTCGGCCTCCAGCTCCGCGCGAGGACTCGAGTCGGCTTCTTCAAAAAGGCAAGCCGACCGGTGAGCAAATGGAGTTATCAGATAGTATTTCCACTGAAGCCTTTCCCCTCTTCTGTGGCCACTTCGGCGCCGAGATGAAAGGAGTCCATCGCGAGGCGTAATTACTCGTCTCCGCGTGCCGGAGAAGAGCGAAGAGAAGCGCGTGCTTCGGCGAAATAAAGTGAAGCGACAACGGAGGGATGCAGAGTGTGTCTGCGTCCCGTTAGCAGCTTGTTCTGCATGTGTGGCTGACAGAGAGAAACCTCCAGTAAAAACCTTCTCCTGCCGCGTGACGTAAAGGACGCGGCAGCCAATCAGCTCGCACCCATAACAGTTCCAGCCAATCAGGGGGAAGCGACATGGACTTGGACACGCAGACAACTGAGGTGAGAAGGACGAAGTAGGACAGTGTCCAACACTGAAAACAGGCGTCTTAAAGCCAACAAAGACACACTAAAAAGTCACTTTTGATCATTGATGACACTGACTGCCATGACAAAGTTTTTGCTTGTGTGTGTGCGTAGGGGAGAGTTATTCATACATACATACATACATACATACATACATACATACATACATACATACATACATACATACATACATACATGTCTGTTATCAAAATATTTCAAAAAGAACTAGACGATTTTTAAAAAAAAACTTACACATAATATTAATTGGATATGCTTATACAGCTGATTAAACTTTGGAATCAACAGGATTCAAGATTGCCGCCACTGACAACCAATTTTCAAAACTACAAAAATCAATAAAAACCAGTGAATTCCGCTTATATTGATCAGAAATTTGGTGTGGTAGTAGCCGAGACTGAGCCCCAACAAGTAATCAGAGCTCTAGCAAATAACGCAGAAGCTTCCTTTGAATTTTTGCAACTAACGTTTTGTGGTCAGCTTTGTCGGCTTGTTAGCAAAATAACTCATGTGCCACTGGACAAATTTCAATGAAAGCTGCAGAACATAATCAATAGCTCACGATCTACAGCTGATAACCTTTCAACGTTAAACAAATGATTTTAATCCATTTTACAGCTATAAGGCTAAAGTTTGCTGTGGTAGTCGCTGAGACTCATTCACAAAGTTTCACTAAAACCGCTTTAAAATCATCATTTTACAGAATAAGTTCACCACTGGCATGAAAGGCAATGGAAGACATGCATTCCTTAAATAGGCCCTTTTTTTCCCCCAATATGTTATTTCACATTTTTAGTAAGTAATTATACATAATAACCCAAAAGATGAGTACATTTGTAAGAGCTGCTTTGAGAAATTACTGCCAGCCACTCGACTCCATTTTGAAAACATCCTGCTGCATGGCAACATCCAGCAGGATGCATTCACCTCACGTCAGAGTTTAATTAGTTGACATTCAATAACTATTTAGTTTACTGAGGGTGACTCTAACCTCTGGGAGAAATTAAGGCTTTACAGCTGCGTCGTGGCGCCATCGTCTGTCACTGGAAATAATAGCAGCACGAGCAGCTGTGGTTTACAGCGTTATTAAGCCTCAGGTCATTGGTTTCAACACCTATTAAAGGCTAATCTGCAAGACCTCGATTTGGCTGAGGTCCTTTAATTATTCCACTATTGCAGTTTGGAGTATTGTTCTTTTTTTTTTTCTTTTTTTCTTTTTTGTTACCATCCTGTAACGTATTGCAAGTTAAATGAATGAGTACAGCAACTTTTGGTGAAAATGTTGTTTTCTAACATTCAGCCGTTTGGGACGAGATATTCAACTTTGTTTTTATCGTCCAACACTGAAGGCGACAGGCGATAATGTTTTTGCACGTGTCCGCGTTTCTGTTTTCAAAAAGTCTCATGAGCCACAAGACAAATCTTAATGAAACACTGCACAAAGTCATCATTATGTCATAAAACATTCACCGATTGAACCGTTTCATGTCGACTTAATTCAAGATGGCCGCCACAGCTAACAAATTTTAAAAGACGTAAAAAATAGCAACAAGCTGAGACTATTGCTCAAACTCTGTGAAATCTTGGTGTGAAATATTCCCATTAACTCTTTGGAGTGTCTGCTAAACAAAATATCTCATGAACTACTGGAAAAATCTCCATGAAACTTTCGAGGGATAATCTTCAGATGCCCCTCTAAGAGTGATTAAATTCTGAATTCAGTCTAAACCAAAATGGCCGACACAGCTAATCAGCGTTACTAAACACAAAAAAAAAATGACTTTGACTTGATCGTTTAAAAAAAAAAAACACAATCTGACATTTGGTGTGGCTTTCGCTGCATTATAACACAAATACGTACTCCAAAGAACTACAGATTATGCAAGGTCTTTGTTAAAAATGTTAGCAATCACTACTGGAGTCAACCCAGTTTGTCTGTTAGCAAAATATCTCATGAAATGCTAGCTGGATTTCAATGAAACTTTCAGAAAGTATCCATTGCCTTTACAGTACCTCTAAAACTGATTAAGCTTCAGAGTCAGTCCAAATAAAAATGACCACCAAAGCTAATTTACATTAGCCAACAGCAAACTGACTAGAAACCAGTCAGTTTGACAGATATTGAGTTAAATTTTGAAAAGGTAGAAGCTGAGAGTCATTCTTAACACATCTTTTGAGTGGGACATCATGTAATATTGAATGAGATTGCACACGTTTTTCTCAAGGTTTGACCAAAATTGCTACAAGTTTGTTCTTTCTCAGATGATTTTAGTTTGACATTCTGGCACAAAGGCAGTGGCTGATATGCTGTCCTTCAAGGAATATTCAGCTTTGAATTATGTATGTAGTAGGGATGTCTCAATCCAGATTTTTTTGGCACCTGATACAATCCGATCTTTTTAATGACTAGTCTTTCCGATACCGATCTTATGAAGATTTTTCTTTATTTATATATTTTTTATTTTATTTTTTATTTATTTCCAAGTGACAAGGTTGTTGCAGCCCTGCTGTTCCCACCACGAGAAACATCCAGTTTGCAGATTTTGCAAGATGCAGTTACAGCATCATTGTTTTCCACTGAAAAGTGTTCCCACACTGTGGACATGGCTGCATACTTGTGTGCATCTTGACTTCTTAACGGCAGTTGTAAAGCATGATGATGCTGAAAACTGTCACTAAAACTGGATCAGCCCGATCACATGACTAAATCCGATTCTACCTGATTTTCAAAAAAAATGGCCATATACTGCCACTGATACTGAGTATCTGATCAGGACATCCCTAGGATGTAGCTTTTGTGAAAAAGGAAAGCAAATAAGCTACATCTGGAGTTGATACTAAGTTCTGTTTACATGAGAACAATCTCTTGAACTGTTAAAGGAGACCAATTATGGGTCCTAGAAATTCTTATGGTATGTCTGTGGGCTATCCAGACCATGTTCATTCAATTTAATGCACAAAATAATTGTCAGATAATAAAATTTCCCATTTTCTAGTTCTGCCTGCTCTGACTTCCGTTCAGAAGAGCTGTTTATGTTAATGAGCTCTGTTGGTAACGCCCTCCAAAAATCTGTTGACATTAACTCCGCCCTCCAAAGCCAGCGTTTACGTTAGCATGGCTAATAATAGCAGAAGCTCCGTTGTACAACCTCTCCTCTGCTCTGCGCTCACTCTGCATGCTGTTACCAGAGCAGGGAGCAGCAGTGGTCAAAATACCTCAGAAACTCGAACAAATAGGCTTTAACAAGGCTTTAATAAGCTAAACAATAGAGGTACATGAGAAAATGTGTTCATAATGAATGAAAATAAATAAATAAATTGTATGTCAAAGCTAGTCTTGAACCCTGGTCTCCCACTCTCTGGTCCAAAACTCTACCCATTACCCTATTGATGGCTTGTTGTGAAATGAGCTGTGCATTACACAACAACCGTGATGGCTTTTTATACTGAGTAGGTGGAGTCTCACCCGGGGGCTGCTAGATAAGGGGCTGAACGCAGGTTCCGGTGGGTTGTCGTACGGCTTGTGACATCACAAAATAACGGAAGTATAAAATTTTTCGTTAATATACATTAAAAATACATTTACTTACAGTAAATATGCCCCTGGGTGCATTTTTTGGTCCTAGGACTGTTTTTTAAGAAGTACATTCCCAAAGTTGAGGAAAAAAAGATTTAAAAGTGAACTTTGCATAATAAGTCCCCTTTAATGTTTTTTTCAAAGTTTATTTTGGTGAACAAGAACAAAAAAACATGATTACATGGATGGATGCAGTTACGGTATGCAGCGTCAGCAGGATCACAGTTAGAAGGGATGTTATTGGTTTTGCTCCTACATGCTAAAAAAGGAGTGAGGAGTACAAAAACAAACAACAAACAAAAAACGCTCTTTACCATTTATGGTAACTGTTGTACGTGCAGAAAAACGTTTGACTGCAGCCGCCTGCAGAGCCTGTGTGATTTCACAGCTGCTGAGATTGGAAATACTTGGGGTTCTCCTGAAAACCTTCACCCTGAGACCAGGTTTCAGAGATCTTCAGTTCCAGAGAAAATGAGGGTTGTTGTGTAAACAAACTTTAAAAAACCAGTTGTAGGAAGAAGGGCCTAAAAGTGCCACCATTGGATAAAAGTTGCCACAGAGAAAAGTTGCTGGAGCTTCACCAGGTTTAGTGGTTTTTACATGACAAAACAGCTCTCTGATAAGAAGCCCCTGGCTTCATGCGGGTAAAGATTATCTCTTTTTCTTAACTTTAATTGTTTAATTATTCCACCAACTCTGAGGAGATTGTGCCGCATCAAGCTGATTTCCCTTTTGGCAAAGCCACTGCAACTCCACCTTGGTTTGAACCACATCCTCCTGACGCTCTCATCAAGCTTCTCTCTCACTGGAACAGAAGATTGCAAAGAATATCTATTTTGCACCAAGAAATAATTAGTTGATTTAAATGATTAAAACAGTGGGAAATTATAAAATGGATTTGAAAAGAGGCCTCTAAGGGAAAGCTTTGTTTGTCACAGGCCTATTTTTAATAAGCTTTTCATAACTGGGCAAGAAAAATTACTCCATGTGTTCTTTTTGAAAAAAATAATTATGGCTAGATGAAGTGGGGAGGAGGTGGAGGGGTCAGTGGAATGAGGAGGAGGGAGGAGAAGCTCCCATAGAAATTGATCATCTCACTCCGCTGAGATCTTGCGGCGCTGTGGCGTCTTCCGTGCAGCTGTACTGTGGGAAAAAAAAAAAGAAAGAAAGAAAAAGAAAAGCGGCAAACAACAATATGGTGGAACACTGTTTTATTGTTTAAGCAAGGACAGGAGAGTGTCAGATGTGGCTCGCCATGTTGATACTCCCCACAGGGGTAATCTCAAAGAGATGAAAAGGAGACCACGGTCCTTCATAATGAAGTTGTTTGTCTTGAGGGAACAAGCATGAGAACCATTCAACGTGGTGGTTAGCTTCAGACTCATTCACACCGTGTTCTCTTCTATTGATGCCACACAGAATCTCAGAGAGGCTGGTTTCACCCTTCAGCTTTACACACACCGCAGGCAGTCCTTAAAGGGACAGTCTGGTCAACATTAAATCGATGCTCTGTCACACAGTTATTAATAGTTAGTACCTTATTAACCATGATGGTCAGAGATCGGGGAGTACAAAGATATAGGCAGAAGTCTTCATCCAAGCTAGCTCAAAGGCTAGCTCAGTGATGGGCAACCGGCCAATGAAGGCCCCCCAAAAGAAAAACAATATATATACTTTACATATACATTATATGTAATATTATTTTTTAACATAAAAACACTCAAAGTAGCTTTTAGAATCTAATAGCTGCTTTAAGAGCACCTTTAGGTGTCCGCAATGGTTTATAATCTAGTCTCCACTACAACACGTTGCACAAAGCTAAATATGAGAAGATCAATGAAGTCACGAGCAGCGACTTTTTACTAGAACCAGAACAACACAGGAGTCTGACCTCAGGGCGCCTTAAATAGTTGTGTTTCAGTTCGTGTTTAGTTTTTATTTGCTTAAAAGTTTTGTATCCATATTTATTAAACAAGAGTACAACTGTACAGGTCCTCTGGACGGGTTTTTCTTTAATGAAACGTTTCGTCTCTCTTCCAAGAGACTTCTCTCAGTTTTCACTCACTTACAGGCCAGCGGTCACTCTTTCAGAGATGAGGATGTTCTCATTCTTGATAGAGAGGAACGTTGGTTTGAGAGAGGAGTAAAAGAAGCAATTTTTGTAAAGAAAGACCGTCCGTCATTAGAGGTGGGGGCCTCCGTTTTCAGCTGTCCCCCTCCTACAGTGCTGCCATTGGCAGTATCACTCCACCCTCTGTTAACAATAGGTGTTAATTAGGTGTGAACGATAGCCATGTGATGTGAGTATCAGTCACATGGAGGCAGGGCTTAAAAGCCTGAATTTTGCCTGAAACTCTCAGACTGAAGAAGTCTCTTGGAGGAGAGACGAAACGTTTCATTAAAGAAGAACCCGTCCAGAAGACCTATACAATTTTTTTTCTTTTGATTTTTTACCTGGATTACTGAGATGCATCAGGACAAGAGTACAACTGTTACATTTGAGCGTGAGTACATGTTACATTACTGCACTGTACGTTGGTTTAATAAACATACATATACTGTATGTAAAGACAAACATTTAAAAAATGTCAGGTCTCCAATCTTAATCTCCTTAAGAGCTACTTTCAGAAAATGAAATTATTTGAGAGCTACTTTTTGCAACATTTAAATTTAAACTGAAACCATTGGAATAAGCTCGTTTTGCACAAAAAAAAACATTGTCTTCAGTTCACATGAAACTATCACAAAAACACTGAACTTACATGAATGTGCTTTTTGTGTTTATCCATTCATATTAGTTATTAGTATTTCACACTAATAACTAAAAACTAATAAGGGTTTAACTGCGACAGATTTGTGCACAAATAATGTTAGGTGACAGGTCTCAGATTTTTTTTCCTGCATTTTAGACTCCAGCGAGAAGAAATCCCCTGTATACTGCAGCGGGAGGGGTTTCCCAGGAGTTTGGCACAGTGTCTCTCAAGGGGCCATGAAAGGTGTGTGCGAAAACGCATGCCGAACAACCACATAACCGTGCGTTGTCTGTCGATCGACCATACTGAGCCCTAAACTGTTTGATTGACAGCCAAGGGGAAGGGACATCTATAGATTGAGTGGAATTAAAGTTTGTTTGCCTAGTTTTTCACAAGCACTGAAGAGCTAGTTTAAATGAGCTCAGGAGCTACTGGTTGGAGACCCCTACTTGTGTCGACAAAAGATTGTGTCTCATATTATTTAAAGGCACAGTGTGTAGGATTTTGTCAATTCTTTTAGCCGAAATTGAGATAATCACTAATGACAATAATAAAAAAACATGTCTAATCACTGCAGACAAAGACCTTGTTTTATTATTTTTACCTTATAAAAAGCTGTTTATATCTCCATGGTCGTGGGTCGCCACACAGGCAGCCGCCATCTTGCACCGCCATCTTGTCTACGAAGGCTCATGAAGGACAAACTGCGGTGGCAGCGTCAAAAACGGTTTTAGTTGTAATTCTATAAATGTAATATTTGTTGTCTGTCATTAGCTACGTTTACATGGACAAAAGTAATCGGATTAAACAGCCATTCGGAATAAAAATGCGTCATGTAAACAGCCCGTTCCGATTATTCTGATCCGATTGAGCTCGATCCGAATGAATTTTTAATCCAAATGAAAAGGGTGGGTTATGTCGATTGATAATCAGAATGAGGTTCATGTAAACACTTAATCTGATCATCTTATTCTGATTGTAGAAAACTGACCTGTGTGCATGTCTGCTGACTTTCATTCACCCGGTTAGAGGAGGTGGGACAGCAGCGCTCCAGCTGCGCTGCAACGCGCAGAACTTTTCCTCCTCGCTCTCTTAACAGATGAAAAAGGAGGCAAACAGCAGACGTTGCTTCGCTAAAAATAAAAATTAAAAGCACGTATTGCTTCACCTGCAGGCTGCAGCTCAACCGAGGAGTAACAACGTCTCTACCGTTATTAAAAGCTGACACGGGTCCGTCCTGAGGCACAGAGGAGCTTTGTTTACGTTTGTAACACGGAAGTAGAGCTGAAAGTTTACAACACTGCACATGTCCGGACTTTTATTCTGAATAAAACTCCGGTGCATGTAAACACTTTTCATGATCGGATTGTGTCCATGTAAACAGTACATTCGGATTATTTAATCTAAATACATTTCAATCCGATTAAAACATTTTGTACATTTAAACATAGCTGGTATAATTTTACTTATTAGAGCTCATAATCTTACCACTTGAAACATCACTAGCCCTGAAGCTGCTGGTAGACATCGCGGTTGGAATTATCAAAGGTTTTTGACACCTGAGAGACGAGCTGCCACAAACGATTATTTTTATAATCGATTAATCACCGATTATTTTTTCGATTAGTCGACTAATC
>NW_013952553.1:472134-477230 GCF_001266775.1 Austrofundulus limnaeus
ATTCAACCACTACATGTCGCTGAAAACAACAAATCCTACACACTGTGCCTTTAAGTTGCCCATCCCTGGGCTAGCTTTAAAAGCACCACTTTTTAAAATAGTTTTTAGGGTTATAAAACTGCTCTTTTTCAAAAATGGCACATCAGTGAGACATAATGCAACATTAGCTAATACTAAACCCCCACACGTTTGCACACAGTGACAATATTTTATTTGTTGCTGTTTTCCTACCTGAAGATGTCTGTGTTACTCGGCAGTGTGATGGATCAGTGGTTTGAACCAAGCCAGGGTCTTTTTCTGTGTAGATGTTCTCCTCATGCTTACGTGGATTTTCTCCACTTCCTCCACCACAAACCAAAGTCATGCACGTTCATCTGTCTTCAGGCCCAGGCCCCCATGGAAAACAGGTCTGTGGTCTCAGATTTGCCTGGTTAAATAAAGGTAAATAAGAAATTAAAGATGATACATCGATGATACAAGGTTTGTTGATTGTATCAGTCTGTCTTGAACTTAGTGAATAGTTGGATATGGACTTCTTATGTGGATGAATGCATTCAGTGCATTTACAGGTTGTTCAGTAGAGAAAATGGCAACAAACTAAACAAACAGCATCATGCAAAAGTTTATTATTCACTAAAGTAGTGTTCTTTCACACTAATATGTTGAGTTTA
This sequence comes from Austrofundulus limnaeus, assembly GCF_001266775.1. Taxonomy (NCBI): domain Eukaryota; kingdom Metazoa; phylum Chordata; class Actinopteri; order Cyprinodontiformes; family Rivulidae; genus Austrofundulus; species Austrofundulus limnaeus. The sequence continues at coordinate 472,806 of NW_013952553.1, forward strand.
AGAAAGAGTTGTTTTAAAAAGCTGAAAAGCAATAAAATAATATAAAAACTGGCACCTGTTGAGTTCACCATTAGTCTTGCTTGTATGAAGACTTTTGCTTCTAGTATCTCCATATTACATGCTCTATAACAGCTAAAAGGCTCTTCAGTACAGATGGCTATTTGAAGGAATTTCTCAAATAAGCTCATGAACCACTGGACAGATTTCAATGAGATTTTTAATGTAATCATTATATTTGTGACCCATCATATCGACATGAGGATTAGGTCAAATTTGGTCAAAATGACCTAATTACATTTTCAGATTCCTGGCTTTAAAAGCTACATTTTGATACCTGGATCATTCTGATATCAAGATTTAATTTGTCTTGTTGGTTACGGTAATACATTACTGTTTGGTCTGAATCCTAACTTTATAAACATTTATTGAGTCATTTTTGATGTCAATGTAAAGAGGAAACCTCAAAGAGTATTTGTTTATTAAGATTTCCCAATTGGAAAGAAAAAAATATATTGCTAACTCACAGGGAAAATTTCAAAATTTTAAGGCGGTTTTCCTCAAAATCATGTTTTATGTTGCTACTGCTCAAAGAAATGCCTCAAAAACATTTTTTTAGGATCACATTTCAGACAATTCATTCAAATAATACATCGATAAGGCATTAATTCATTATATTTTGACAAAATGCAATTTTTGCACACGTTTAAATCTTAACACTATATCTGCCCATTACTCCACATTCCACTTTTGGACTTGATCCTCGTTTTGATGTGATGGGTCACATAAACATCCACAACCAGGCTTTTAGGTAGGATTTTACAGGGAGGCGTCAACACTGTAAGCCCCTCCTCCCCCAGGAACTTGTTTTTACAACTTGACATTATGAACATTAGCTGACTTCACATTGATTATAAAATATTCTAAACACCTCAATCATAAATAATTAGAAGTGAAATGCATTTAAGACTCAGTATACAACAATAAAATATATCACGGAAGTTTACGGAATTTAGGTTGGAAAATAAAAATTGCTAACGGACAAAAGCTACCGAAGCTATAAAACTGCTAAGCTCCTCTATCGAAGCTGGCGCAATTTATTCTTTGTTTGTCTTTATCTGGCTTCATTTAATTGCGGTCAACCCCGGGCTGCTTATGAAGTTCATGAAATTTATTTTGAGGAAAAATAAACAACTTATGAACAGAACCCGATGATCGGCACAGTGCCTTGAAGGTGCTGCCAAGCTAAAGAAGGCTTTGGAAAGCCGAACAGAGCGTGGCTACACTGGCCCTCTCGCTAAATGTCTGTCTGCAACTCTTTAACTTTTGGAGTTAACCCAATTCAAGATGGCCACCACAGCTAATTAACCTTAGCCTACACAAAATTGGCTATACGTATATTTGAATTGAAAAAAAAATGCTCTAAGCACTAACAGATCATCAAAACGGTTAAACCTTTGTCATCTCTCAACAAATTCTACCCTCAGTCTACTCTTGTTCATAGTAAGCTACAGTTGTGCAACTTAAGAGCTGAAATGACATGAAAATAAGACAAATTTAAGTGAACAAACCAAAACAATTACACTCTTACGGCTGAGTTTACATTGAAGCTGTTTTTTTTTTTCATGTTTCGTTTACTTTTTCAATTTTCTCACAAGGAAACAAATTAACTTGGGTCACAAAACAATGCAAGGGGCCCGAAGTGTTTTGATCAGTATTAATTACTCAAGCTGTTTCCCTTCATTTGATTTGGTCCTCATTTATTGATTCAATCATTTATTACTTTTAATTAAAACAGAGAAGCAGTGCACTCAGGAAAACAGAAATCAACTAAATGAATGCCTCATTGGTGTCAGAGGACTTTCTTATTGCCCACGCTGATAATCAGATCCTGCGCAGAAACAGATCTGTAAAATCTGTCAGGACCAATATAGTGGCCTGAAGATAAGGAAGAGAAATAGCGTTATAACAAGTGATGCAGGTAATCATGTGCTCAAATGATTTGTGACACAGCCCAGAGTGTGTTATACTTTATCTGAATAGTCATGTAGGCTGACATGTAAACTATCCAAAATGTCCACATACAACTTGTTTTTATCGCCTGCTGCCGAGGCAAAATCTCATGAGCCACTGGACAGGTTTTAATGAAACTCTTGGGAAATAATCAGGGCATGTGCCTCTACAACTGATATATTTCAAGCCTATTCGATTCACGAAGGCTGCCACGACCATCTGATTTAGAAAAACACAAAAAAGAATGTAATTCAGCCAATTTTACAGACATTGTGCTGACATTCGGTGACGTAGTAGTTGAGAGTCATTCACAACACATTTTCCAAGTGTTACTCATTCACTCGAGATCTTTGCTTAAAATGTAAGCATTAACTGTTAGCAAAATAGCTGCGCAAAAACTGAAATAATTTGAATGGAATCTTTAGAGATTTAGATGCACTTCTGCAACTCCTAAACTTCTGGAGTCAATTCATTTCATGATGGTCCTCGAAGCTAATTTATTTCAGTCAATATAGAAATAGCTATAACTCAGACAGTTTTGCAGCTATTAGGATAAAATGTGGTGTGGATATAGCTGAGATTTATGCACAACACATACCGGTACTCCATCTGTGCCATTTCATGATGTTGCATGAGAATGCAGATAACATTTTTTCCAAGGTTTGACTAAAATGGAAACAACTGTCATTGCTCTCAGTTTAAAAGGCAGCGGCCATATGTATTCCTTTAAGGAATGCTAGACTGATATTTAACTTTAATTGCGTATCAAACATGAAAATCTCATTGCAAAGACTAGTTTAAGTCCTTTTGAGGTGTATTTTTCTATTTCTTATAAAATTGTGTGTTATCCCTGTGTACTTATTTAGTTTTTTTTAACTGGATACTTTGCAAAACTTAGCCTAAAGCCTAACAATTTTCTAAGTTTGGATTTGCTTCCCTAATGATAAATCTGCACACNTTTTTTTTCACCAGGGTTACCTCTACACCTTTCTATCCATCCATCCAGGACACTCAAAGCGCTTCAAACTTACAGACATTCATGCACACACACATTCACACACTGATGATGGCAAACTACAACTGTAGCCACAGCTGCCCTGGGGCACACTGACAGAGGTGAGGCTGCCATATACAGGCGCCACTGGACTCTCTGACCACCATCAGTAGGCAAGGTGGGTAAGGTGTCTTGCCCAAGGACACAACAACTGAGTCGACTAGACGGGGATCAAACCGGCGACCTTCCGGTTCCAGAACAACTCCCCTAACCACTGTACCACAGCCGCCCCTAAAGCAAATCCAGATTCAAATTCAATCTGCAGTCAGTTCCATCCATTACAACCATCCATCCTTTTTCCTCATCCACTTATATTTGTTAAGTTTTTATGGGGAGTTGGTGTCTATTTATTATTATTTATTTGATTTACCGTTATTTAACCAAGCAAGTCCCGTTAAGATCACAGATCTTTTTTTCAAGGGAGACCTGGGCCTGAAGGCAACCTATTGTACATGTTTTTGGTGGGTGGGGGAAACCGGAGTACCAGGAGAAAACCCACACAAACATGACAAGAACATGCAAACTCCGCACAGAAAGACCCCGGGTCCGAACTGGGGATCGAACCCAGAACCTTCTTGCTGTGAGGCGTCGGTGCTAACCACTGACCCTGGATTTACACTACATGCATCTCCGTTCTGCTGCGCTGCGGTGCGCAGGTCGCAGCTGTACGTTTGTGCCCCAATTTATACAGCCTCCACTCCACTCCGGTGCGACACAGAGGAGGGAGCGTGTGGAGGAAGGAGATAAATCCAGTCAGAGCAAAAAATAATTAATTCTGTGAAAGACCAACTCTAAACACAGCTGAAAACATTGATATAAARGCTTTTGATCTCTATGGTTGAAACTGTCTCGCTGTCGTCCTTTTGAAACTTCTGATTTCAAAATAAAATCCACGTGTATCCTATGTGTATTTGCTTCATGCTACATGTTTCCATCTGCTTCCCAAACAGAACAATACACTCTGACAGCATTTGTGTAGAAATATATCCAAATATTGATTAATATAGGAGAGATTTCAACATTTTTCCGACAAATTATTCTGCCTAATAGTGTCTTATTCTGTAAATACTGATGTTGTGCTCGTTTCTCTTCCTGTTGGTGCGACTTAATCTTTAAAAATTTACTCCGGCGCAGCTCCAGCAGGAAATAGGATCGGATCTAATTTTGCCGAATTGCCGTCCGCTCACCGCCGCCGTGCACAGCCAGTGTAAATACTCTCATTGGGCCTCATGCAAGAACCGTTCGTACGCACAGATTTGTTCTTAAATTGTGCGTACGAGTGATTTAGGAGAATTTGTGGCATTCTTTCGTATTCTAAGATTTTTTTCAGATACGACCAAAATTTACGAGTGGTCCAGACC
>NW_013952553.1:478143-482546 GCF_001266775.1 Austrofundulus limnaeus
AGATAGAAGAGTTTGTTGAATCTGACGTGACATGTTCGTACGAACCCTTTGTACGAACAAAAGTAAGAGAAATTTAGGAGAAGAATACAAACATGTTCTTGCATGAGGCCCATTGATTACAATGGGTGCGTATTTGTTGCGGAGGTTGGATTGGAGCAGAGCAGAGCCGGAACGCCTGTAGTGTAAATTAGGGGTGAGCCGTCGTGCTGCCGAATCTATCTGCTATGGTCACTGGGGCAGGAGGCAGGATACACCCACAACCGGCTGCCTTTATGTCACTTGACCAGATAAAGATGAACAAGTCAAAAAGCTATTCATGCTCACACCAAGTCTTTTAACCTAACGTGTTTTGTGTTGGCAGCTGTTTTACACAGCATCACTGAACAGAGTCTGAATATAATGTGACACAATTATTCCTCACAGTGACCACTTTGTGTCACTCAGCTCTAAAAACAATCAGAACCAACTTTAAACTAAGGAAAGATATACCACAGTGCTATCCGCTCTAACTCAACAAAACTTTAACTTTTATTGAGAAAAAATCTGACAAAAAGCCCTATTTTCATGGAATTTATGAATCCTTGGCAACCTTATATTACTGGAAATCACATTATTTGTTTCAGATCTTTCAACCTTACTTTCTCACAGACACATGCTTCAGTAGACCATAGAAATCAAGAACACAAAAGTGAAATAACAGTATAAATGCGACATAATTGTGAGAGTCTATTGTAGTTTCTAGTGGTTAAATCTTGCACCAGAGCAAAAACTTGTATTTTTTTCACTGTAGGGTCGAAGTTGTACTTTCAATTGAACACTCGAATAGACAAAAAATGTGCCAACGTTCAAGGTTTGTCTCACTTATGCTCGAGTAAAGAGCAGCCAGAGTGACATAAACTGCACCTATAAACCATAAATTTTTAATCTCACATTTGTGTGGGATGTCTGATAGATTTTTTTTTGTAATGAATCGCAGTACAGATTTACAAACACACCAAAAGTCCTTAGCAGTAACGAATGTGCCCAACTGAGCCAGGAAACATTTTTCAAAGGGTAGACAAAAATGTAGAATTCAGAAACTAAATAACAGAGAAGGGGAAAAAAGAATCTTTTCCTTTAAGTGCTGTAATCGCAGCATAATTGCCTCTGCAAAGTATTTCAGACTCTCTGCGTGTGGACACGTTCAAACACAAACAAAACACCATGTGTTGCCTCTAACAACATTGCTTTAATGAAATGTCGTGAGTCCTTAATGAGTCTCAATGTCTTGTGATAAATTTCATAATTATTCAGCCCCACACAATTGGAGCGGGAAATTCATCAGTCAAAGCAAATTAGTTGGGATCCATTAAGGTTCAGTGTCTTGTAGGGACATTCACTTTATTAGTTTCTTACACCCATTGCCATAATTGGAAGCATATTTCATTTGGCTGAAACTCAACTTTACTGAAGGACTGCTCTTTCCTGTTCTTATTTACAGCGACATGTTCATTGCTGCGTACAGTCTGTTATACTGTATAATACAGACATGAATGTGTTTCTTTGTTTAAACAGCACAATCTTCTTTCAGGTGTGACTCTCTGAATTTACACATTTTCAATTCTAAGAAGCACTGAGGCAGGTCTGCAAAAACCATCTGTACTTGTTCATCTGAAACTGGGAGAAGTGGAAAGATGCACTGATACCTGCTCACCATAAATGGATAGTCTAGTGGTATTTTAAATAGGGTTCTGTTAAAGGTGGGGTATTGTGCAAAATGGACTTTTTTGATATTTATATTATGTGATGTTGTTCCATCATCAAAAACATACCCAGAGTGTTGCTTTGACTCATGCATGTTTGAGAAATCCTTGAATCTCCTGTGGTAGTCATTTGCAGTAGCCTGAACGCTGCTAGTACAAAGCACCGCCTATTTGCACAAAGCTCCTCCCTGGAGCTCAGTCTGCAGCCGAGCATTCGGGTTCTTGAGAAAACGTATGTTCCTCATTCAATGTGGGATCGTTTGAAGGCTCAACTATATTCATGCGTTTTTTTTTTTTTACAACAAAATACAACACTCCTATGAAAAAGGTTGGAAATGGCAAGAACCATTGTTGATGTGCTAAAATGGGAGTGTTGGAAATGGTAGGAGGTTCTTAAAGGGATAGAGACCAATTTTAGGGCATTTGGGGCATCTATAATACAAAATCAATTTTATTTTTAATATATACAGCATTTTGGTACCAACCAAATAACACAGTCACTTGATTGTGGTATAGAATTGTACTATGTATGTGCCTGGAAAATACATAAATAATATATAATAATCATTAATAGTAACCTATCAGCTATGACATCGGCTATAGAGCTAGGACCATGATCAACTAATGGCAAGGGTCCATTTAGAAATTTTTTTTCAGGCTTAAAAAACATCTTTTTGTCAAAAATGACATGTAAAAAAATGTTACATTAGCTAACATTAAACCTTTTTTGGTTGTTGCCCTTTTCTCTGCTGATCAATGTCAGTGTTACTGTGTGAATATTTGTGTGCTGAGCATAGATAGATGGTGTACACACCAGTGGTTCTGGGATGACTGTGAATGTATCAGTCTGCCATGAGTTGAATAAACATTTGACTAAACCCACTGATCAGGTTGAATGATGTAGCCGCAGCGCCATCGTCTTGTACACGATTTATGCTCTGCACACGTACAATTGTGTCACAACACGGGCATTTCTCTGTTAAGTGAACAGCAACAAACTTTACAAATTACATTGTGCAAAAAGTGTAAAGTAGCCAGCATAGTGTTCTTTCTAGCATGTTTTTGAGAAAGATGTTTAATAAGCCTGAAAAAAAGGATTGAAAAAAAAAGATTACCTCCTGCTTTGACAACCTGCAGATATCTCAGATGAGTGGCATTCTTCCCACAGAGATGCCGAGTCTCAGACTTGAATGAACAGTAAATACTCTCTTTTTTCTGTTGAGACCATTTGAAACTGTGTTGATTCAGGAGTTAGTTGACCTTGCAATTATGAAAGACATGTATAAAGGGTTTTTATTTTTAAATAAGAAGGCATATTTGCAAAGTAGGATCTCTCTGAGCAGCGACTGCTGCCAGCTTGGCAAACATTTGCGTGGTGGTCTCTAAAATGTGCTGCAACATTCACAAGGTACTCGGTTTCCTCGCTTGAGTCGCAGAGGTGAGCAATCCTGTTGCTCGAATTTTGAAAAAGTGCAACATTTTTTCCCCTCAAAATAGTTATAGGATCATTTCAGGTGCCTCAAACTCTTCTCGATTTTGTTGTGGGCATCTCCAATCCTCTAAAATAATCTGGAGCTGTGTCTTGACAACTGCAGGGAAGTGCTTCTGACTGAAAACAGAGCTTCACTCCAATGTATCTGATGTCACTCATTGGTTCCACAATGTCAGCTTCATTTTTTACAAGCAAAGTCAGTGAACTGCAGGGGCCTCATGTACAAAGACTTGCGTGGATTTCTCACTGAAACCTGACGTACGGTCAAATCCAGAAAACGGCGTACGCACAAAAAAATCCAGATGTATCAAACTGTGCATCGGCCTGAATCCACGCACATTGCTTTTGTACATCACAATTAACGTGGAACTGAGCGCAGGTGAGATGCAAATTACTTCCTGCATGTGTGAAGGACATGTTTGAGTGATCCCTGCATGATCAGAAATGATTTCTAGAGTCAGGAAAATAATGAATTTAATATAAAGTGAGTGTGAAAAAAAATCCTAAGTAAAAATAGGAATAAAATATGTTTATCACACAAAGAACGAGTGATTGTGTGTCGTGTGTGTGCGCGTGCAAACTGCTGTGTTGCACAACCGGCTTATCACTTTGTGCATGAGTTTATTACCCTTACTGTAAACACAGAGGAACTTAAATGTTTGTTATCACCTCTAAGTGTCACCAATGGAACCAAAACCACAGAAATGTGCGTACACCAGCCCTGGAGTTGGCGTGGGGCTGCGAACATTTCCACGTTCAGCTGAGTTTTGATACATCCGGAGTTTTGCGTGGAAAATGGCGTACCCAAGGTTTTTGTGCATACGCACCTTTGATACATGAGGTCCCAGATGCATTTGTAAATAACATAATAATATAATATTATATAATAATATATAATATAATAATAAAGGGTCTACAGAGGACCTCATTCCTGTGGGACCATTTGGTGAAAAGGCCTGAAGTAAGAAGTCTGTTTGGCCCTCCAAATGAAAATCTTTTAGGGCTACACTTCAGTGTATTACAAGCATTTTACCAGAATGTTTGTGACAAAACAGATTACATTACCATGAACACACGTTAAAAATATAAATAAATAAACTGACATACTAGCTTGTTGCTGTGGTAAAAAAAAATTCTTGCAGTCCAATAAATGTTGGACAGTGGGGGGG
>NW_013952553.1:482582-484099 GCF_001266775.1 Austrofundulus limnaeus
AGAAAATGACATGCATCAACAATTATTTGTGAAGGGGAACTGCCCATCACATTTAAATTTTATTTAATTTGAACCCCCAAATTTACCATAAAATATTATTTCACCCAGTGTTGTTTCCATTGGCTAACAATTAAATTTATTCTACATGATTTATAGTTTTCCTATGTAGGGTAAATGTCTGCTAAAATACACCAGAATGCAGGAAATTGTATGTACTTTATTTAAAATTATCTGAGGGAGGAACCCCAGACCCCCCGCCAGTGCCCCCCCCCCCCCAACATTAAACATTCTTCGAATGCCACTGAAATATGTAACAATGTAAGAACAATTTATGGTATGCCATGTATAAAGATGCAGAACACAGTAAAACTGGACTGTTGTGGAAGTGCAGATAGTTGTTCTTGCTTCTGGTCTCTGGATATCACAGAATCACTAATATTATCTGTAAAATAACAAAATGAACACCTGTTGGCCAATCCATAGCTTTTATATTGCCATAGTTTTCAAACTGTCTTTGCAACAGCATCATAAAATTTCTGTTAAGGATTTTAGTTTTGGTGTGCCACCCCTGGTTTTTCAGTGCCCCCCCAATGGCCCCCCTAAAAAAATATTCTGCAGGCGCCACTGTTGGACAGACATATTCATCACCTTTAGCCAAGTCTTAAAAATGTTTTTGTTACTTAGTTTAATTGTAGTCACTTCAACAAGAGTTCTGAGTTCACAACAACTAAATGTGTTTGCATGGAGTGATATTTACTCTGCTACCACTTGTGACTTCACCAAGATATGAGACAGCGGATGATTATGCCATTCCAGACGTCTTTGTCTTACTGACTGTTTATAGTAGTGTAGAAGACACAGGGTATAAATCTTCATAATCGCTCCTGCAGCTCTCCCGAAGTTGCATACCTATAAATTAAATAATGGTAAATAAATAAATAAATACAACACCTCTCACACAGCTAAGCATATTAAAAAACAACAGTGAAAGCTGAACAAATAGTTGTTCTTTTAACTCGGCGATGTCTCAGGTGTGTGGCTCGTGTTGTGAGGAGTCGAAGGAGAAAAGACTTTATTTTTCCCGTTAACTGCAAAGATAAAAAAAGATGTGGATGTCGGTTGCATGTTCTTGTGCTCAATAGGACCAGATGAGCTGCTCCTTGAAGCTATCCATCTTGCTAATTTGACAACCAGCTTTTGGGAGTGAACCATTTTCAGTGAAATTCAAAAGCATGAGCTTTTCTGTGTAAAAAAGAATATGCCCATGAAAATCTGACCAACCACATGCTGCAAACTGCATGGGCCCGCAAATCAAGAGTTTCTGATGAGGTAACATACCAGAGTATCAGTGGGAGATAACAGATGGAAGTTACGAAATTTTTGTCACTTAAGACTAAGTGAAACGTGAGAATGAAAATATAAATCAGCCTTTAGAATAGTGGTCATAGTCTGTAGGATTTAGTTAGTTTAGCTTTTGACTTACCGCATTTATTTGTGTATAATACGACCCCCCCCCC
>NW_013952553.1:484529-487523 GCF_001266775.1 Austrofundulus limnaeus
GTCACACGCTAATGTCATTAGTTCGTTATCATTACTGAGCTGCAGGACTGCTTTCCCCTCGTTTTTTCACATCATGTTGCCTGCTTGGATCTGTTATCTCGCTCTGAAGCACAGAGGAGTGTAAGAGGTAAGCTCGTTTCAACTGCTTTTTACAACACGGTCTCATTTCCGGACTCAGGCATTTTGCTGATATTTCAGTTAAATTACATAAGTAAAAATATTTATCCGAGTATAATACTACCCCCAGACTTTATGGATGATTTTATGGATTAAATTTGGTATTCTGTTTTCTGATTAATTTACCTCTTCTTTTGTTTCTGTATTAATTATTATTGAAGACTGAAATTTTACCTTCATCAAATCCTGCAGTTGGACTCTTTCTTATAACAGGTAGGAGAGAGAGAGGGTCTGTATGTCTGGTGAAGCAGTTTCAACTTGTCTTTTTCAAAGAAAAAAAGTCCAAGGACTGCCAACGAAACATTCCCCCAAGCCGAAGGGTGAGTTCACTCTTTTGCTGAAGTATTTCTTGAACTATCTCCAGTCATCTAGGGACACCGAATTTTCCACAACAACGTAAGTCCTCCACTGAGGTCTGGCCCTGGTGACCTAATCTTATTCTTCCCCCACATCATGGCTGTGTTTGTCCAGAAAGCCTCCACGGTGGAGTTGACCTGATTGGAAGGTAATAAAAATCTAAGTCGAACAAAGGGAAGAAATAAGCTACATTCAAGCATGCACACACACATGCACTGAAAAAAAGCACCCTTATCATGCCTGTTTCATTTAGAGTTGATTGCTGTCGGATTATAATGCAATCACCACGCTGTGTGAGCCGTAACTATGGGAACTGGTTTTAACTGTTTATCTTGCCAGAGATCTTAATTTAAGTTTGAACACTCTGTATCACTTAGATGTGAGAGACATGGGAAATCGACTAAAAAGAGAGGGGGGAAAAAGAACAACAAAGAGAGAAGAGGGAATGGGAGCTGTAAAAACATATAGAAACAGACTCTTTCTTGTTCTATCTGTTGTAGTTCATATGCAATTTACTTGGTCTTTGAGAGAAAATCAATTTCTGATGACAATCCGCGGGGCAGAAATGAAAGGAATGGAGTTCCTTTGCCATGGGAAAGTTTCTGCCAGAGAATGCCACTAATCTTGGCAAAATGAATCATTCACACTTTATTTGGACATCTGTGTTAACCCCCCCCCCACCCCCACTCCCCAAACTGGCCCTCCTCCTGACTTTCGTTCATTTGTGACAGTTTTATTACCAGTTGTGCAGGTGGCTGCAGGCTCAGGAGTCAAAGAAGAATGCTGCACGAAGATAATCCAAAATGACTGAGAGTTCTTGTCAGGATCTGGGCTTTTTTATTTGGTTGCTTTTTTTAAACAAAGTTTATTGTGATTATTTGTTGTGCTTTTTTATGTGTTTTAAATTTTCTTGTGTATGTTTCACATTGCTTCTCTATCACTATTCATTCCTGCTCTTCAAACTGTTCTGCTTCGCGGCCCTTGCCCACTCATAATTCCGGTATTATCACCTGTCATGTTGGAAAAGGGGGGGTTTTGCATTCCCTAAGTGGGAGTTTCTTGGGCGTGGACGTAGTTTGTACTTGTATGGGTAAAGTTTGGATGATGTTTAATGTTCTGTGCATCTGTCTTCTTCTGGGGTTAGGTCGTGGGGGCAGCAGCCTAAGCAGAGAGACCCAGACTTCCCTCTCCTCAGCCACTTGGACCAGCTCGTCTGGGGGAATCCCAAGGCGTTCCCAGGCCAGCTGAGAAACATAGTCCCTCCAGTGTGTCCTGGGTCTTCCTCTGGGTCTCCTCCCAGTGGGACGTGCCTGGAACACCTCACCAGGGAGGCGTCCAGGAGGCATCCTAACCAGATGCCCGATGCTGATGTTTAATGGTAATTAGTAAAATTACTGTCTCTCTCTGGGTCTTTGGCGCTGCTCTCCCTTCTTTCGGCTTCGGGCTTTACGGGTCGGGCCTGTGGTCCTCCACAGTCACTTTTAAACATTCTATTGGAGAGATCTTATAAATACATGCATGCTCACAACCGCACACCAACAGGTATTTAAATCCTGGGTTTTCTAGTTGGTCACTGATTGAATGGTACCGTATTTATTCGTGTATAATACGATCTCATGTATAATACGACCTCCTTTTTTTGAGCTTAAAAAGCATTAAAAAATTGAACCCTCAAACTACCTCCAATTTCATACAGACTTCAACGATTTTTCAGCCTTTGCAGTCTTTATACATATCAGTAAAATGATCATTGGACTGTTCATTTTGTTTTAACAACATATGTACTAAAAGGTATTTTGACAACAAATATATATCAGCTGTAGCAGCATCAAATGAATTCTGGCATTTTACACATAGTCCACCAGGATGCGCCAACACAAGAGTCAGAGACTTCACATGAGATTTGGGCAATCTTGTGGGGGAAAAGCAGATTACTTCCTACTCGCAAGTGCCCCCTCTGGAGGGGAAATGTTTTTTCAGGAATACGAACTTTTTCAGAACACCGGTAGACGGCCGCCATTACAGACGAACATGTTTGTTGTTGTTCGAGGAGCAGCCCCGTCACACGCTAATGTCATTAGTTCGTTATCATTACTAAGGTGCAGGAATACTTTTTTCCCCTTTTTTCACATCATGTCACCTGCTTGGATCTGTTATTATCTCGCTCTGAAGCATGGAGGAGTGTTAGAGGTAAGCTCGTTTCAACTGCTTTTTACAACACGGTCTCATTTCCGGACTCTGGCATTTTGTGAATGAAGCCGATATTTCAGTTAAAATACATAAGTAAAAACATTTATCCGAGTATAATACTACCCCCCAAATTTATGGATGATTTTATGGATTAAATTTTACGTATTATACACGAATAAATACGGTAGTTCCCCTAATTCTAAAGCACTAACGCACTGAAAGTTTTAGCACAAGCTAATTTTAAAGCACTAAAATAACCCAGTCAACCCA
>NW_013952553.1:487750-494970 GCF_001266775.1 Austrofundulus limnaeus
TATATATAAAGTGGCTTAAAAAACGTAAAATTACTGTCTGATTTTATGACTAAAGTCAATATTTATTCAAAAGTAGTGATATTTTTCCATGCAGATGACAAAAACAAGGAAGTGTCAAAACTGAGTAGAACCAAGAAAGCAGACAAGGAGGCAGTATACAAAAATGTAGGTGATTTATTTTACAGGTGCATTTGGGATCCAGATCTGAAAGAGTAGGAAGCGAGAAGGTGATTCCAGGTTTCAACACGTTGTTAAACAAATAAATGAGTGATAGTTTCTTTTTTCCCTTACAGGTATCCAGGAGGGGGCCAGCATGGAGAAGAGGAGTGACCAGCAGGTGAGTGTTGATCCTTCAGGCAAAGTGACCAAGTGGCAAGAGTGCAGGTGAGTTTACAGGTGAGATCCCAGGTGAGTAGTGGGGGTTCACAGGCATAGCAGACTGAGACAGGAGATCCTTCCAGAAGGGGGAGCTTTAAAGGAGCCAGGCACTGGCAAGGTGTGTCGTGGCAGGAATCCTGAGGACACAGGCACGGACAAAATCAGTTTAAATAATAACCTGAGCAGCTGCAAGATACTACCATAGAGGTGTGATGCTTCATCGAAGACCAGGACACAGAGTAAGCCTTTTAAACCCCAGGAGCTCATCAGGAGGATCAGCTGCAGGTAATTGTGCTAGGAACCAATCAGGATGCAGGAGCAAAAAACACCAATTGTCACAGCAGGTGTAGACTGTTTTGACCAAGGCGAAATGTTACGCATCTTCCATGTGTACGGCGTTCAAATTTTATGTAGCTAGCACCTTCCTGTCTGACGTAATGAATAGTAATACTTATATTTAAAATTAGCAGTCCTAATTGTTACACATCCCCCCAGCTGCCCAGTGTTCTTTCAACCAAATCATTATGGCTTCTTCAAACCCCACCCAAAACAATAAATCTGACCAATCATGGTTTAGTTACACTCAAGAAACTCTTACTTAATGACTGCAGAGACCCTGTCCACAACAGACCCCTACTCGGTCTTATCAAACCCAGTCCATTTATTCTCCCAGCCTTTACTCACCTGCAGTCTTGCATTGCACTTCCATGCCTTTTCTGGTTCTTTTCCTCCTGTGATTTTGTATCTTTTTGCTTCCATGTCAGCTTTTAGTTTACAAGCTCCTTGTGTTGGGCTTGATCTCCTTGCAAAGACCATGACAGTCTTTAGGGTTTCTAATGATGTTTCCTGTGTGTGCTGCTGGATTACTGTAGTAAGACCACTCCCAGCTTACACAGTTTCAGTGCCAGATGCCAGGTTCACTGGACCAAAAAGATTATTTTCCTTTTCATGTTCTCTGACTGAACTTGGTTTCAATCTACGCAGCAAAAATTACTCATGACTGAGAGTGTGAACAAAGCCTGGTGAAACAATATGATGATCCACAGTAAGTGCAACAAACTGCATCTTAAATAGAAGCAAGTGTAAAGCTTTTGAAGGTATTGATGGGTAAAGCCACCCTGTCCAGAGTGTATCACACCTCTCACCCACTGACGTCTAGGCATCTGCTTCCTTTGACCCTGAACAGAAGAAATCAGTTAGCGAAGATAAACAGAAAGTTCACAAAATGATTTAGTGTGACAGATTGGAGCCTTTGTGGCTTGTAGATACAAAAACATCTACAAGCCACTCCTATTCTATATACTCCATGTGATCAACATTTTATATGTATATGGAGAATGATAGCCTGGCCCTTGATTTCCTATGCAGTTCTGTTCAATTCTAGTTTCTCTTCACTGCTCCGTCTGGGATTTCTCCCATTGGATTTCTTCGGGAGATTTTTTTTGTCCAGGCCAATCAGAGAACAGAACATCAATTTTCTGCGCAGTGTCTGCCTGTGGTTTATTTCACCTGGGCCAATCAGCAAACAGAAGGAGGAGTTTTGAACGACCTCGATTTTCTGCGCAGTGTCTGCTAGTTAGTTTAGCATACGGAAGTGGAGGAAGTGAATGAAGCCAGTCCGTGTTGATAAGGCTCTCAAATTAAATTAAATTTGTCTGACAAAGCAGCAGCTCTCATTTACAGTTGTCCCGTTCGGCTCGGTACTTCTCTCCTCTCAGTAGGGTTGTTTACAGCGCATGCGATTTCTGGTTAGCGTCTTAGCTTAGCCTCCTTCACAGGGACATACGTCGCGGCCAACAGATCCAATCATTTTAAACTTCAGCAGAGGCCACGCCTCCAGCAAGAATTGCTTCTCTATAGCCGAGAGTCCAGACCCTCGTACGAAGCAAAGTGAAGGACAAGGGTCTGGTTTTTACCAGGCTAGGAGAATTATTACTTTTAAAGATTTCATTTCAGGTTGTAATATTTCTTTTTTTTTTATAGTAACGAAAAATTAAATACTAAATGTTTTGAAGTATCAGCAGCATAAAATCAAGGATCCGGTCTCCATCCATCCATCCATCCATCCATCCATCCATCCATCCATCCATCCATCCATCCATCCATCCATCCATCCTCTTCTCTCATCCAAATCCAAGTTGCAGAGATCTCAAAGCTTCCTCGGAGTCTATCCCAGGTCTCCTTCCAGCAGGATGTGATCATCTAAGCTGGCTGTTTGAATGCTGAGGAGCAGCAACTTTACACCAACTTTCTCTTCGATACCTGGACTTCTCACCCTGTCTCTAAGGCTGAGCACAGCCACCCTATAGAGGAAGACTCTTTTTACCCATGTAGTCATGATTTTGTGTTCATATCACCACGGATGCAGTTATTGGTAATAGATTAGTAAACTGAGGACTTGGACTCCCAGCTCAGCTCATTATTTT
Organism: Austrofundulus limnaeus; assembly: GCF_001266775.1. Lineage (NCBI taxonomy): Eukaryota > Metazoa > Chordata > Actinopteri > Cyprinodontiformes > Rivulidae > Austrofundulus > Austrofundulus limnaeus. The sequence goes on from NW_013952553.1 coordinate 490,555, forward strand.
AGGAGTGAACCTCAGACACTCTTAAAACCAATGCTAGTTCCGTATCTGTAAGAGTGACAGAGTTATTAATACATTTTTTTGTGTAGCCTAAGGTTGATTAGCTGTGGCAACCATCTTGAATCAGATTAACTACAAGTAAAGTTAATCTGAAAACGCACACCCAATGACTATTTTAAGGGTATATGGTTAAAAATGTGTCCATTGGTTCATTATACACACATACGGGCAATAAAGGTACAAAAAAGAATTTCAGGATAGTCTGTGGTTGTTTAGACGAATAAAATATTCTTTACACCTAATTGAAGATAGAAAGACTAATTGTCTTGTCATTACTTGATCGTAAAATAAACATCTTTGAACCAGATCTTGTAGCATTTCTTTTTAAATGGGAAGGTTTATGCTGAAAAACACTACTAATACTGACTAAATTAATTATTTACTTTGTTTTAAAGCACCATTTTCGTTTCCTCATCCCCAATTACACCACCCTGTCCTGATTAGGTCCATTTCCACCCCCCTGCTAAATTAGTCCTACCCTGCTGAGAAATGGATTAATCTACTAAACCTTAAAGTATCTGCTGTGGTATCTGACACCAGAGAATCAGTAATAGAACATAAGTCTGAGGCATTTGTGATTTGGACTTGTTTGTTCAGCACATCCTATAAATGCTCGATAGGATTTCAATCTGGAGAATTTTTGGAGAACAAATCACCACCTCTTACTTGCTTTTTTTTATTCAAACCAAGTTTGAGTTTTTATTCAGTGTGGCAGGGTGCAGTAATCTGCTGAACGAGGCCACTGTCATAAGGACAAAGCCCCATTGTTTTCATAAAGAAGTGTAACTGGTGAACAACTATGTTCAGCTGAGAGGTACATTTAAAAACATGGGAAAAAATGAGAGGACAGATTATTATGGCAATTCAGTGATCAGATGGCACTAAATGCTTTAGCTAACATTAGCATAACTGCTAGCTCCGCTTCCAAGAAACACTGTTTTCTGATGGTAAACACTTATAGACAGGTGACTACAGCACAAAGAGATAAGTCACTGGAAATAAGACCTATGAGGCATCAACCTGATGAACAAGCTAACTTTCTGAAACTTACCCATCTGCAGTGGACATAATCATGACTCCAACATGTTAGCAGTTCAGGTGATCATGATGTTTTCAGTGCTGCTGGGCTGCCATGGGATGACCAAGTGTGTATTTTACTTTCTTTGGTGTATTTTTTGATAAAATGTAGCAAACATTTGAAAGTTTAGGTCTTGTTTTTAGCCTCTTTAACATGACCATCTTTCCATTCCCTCATTGCTCTTTGATGTACCTGCTGGGTCTTCTTCTGTGGTTTGCAGACCGGCACCTCTTCTTCAGCAGCAGCCGCAGACAATGGAAAGGATTACGCTCTTTGAAATTTGTGTATTTCATTGTAGATACAAATTAAAATTTATGTACTTAAAGGCACAGTGTGTAGGATTTTGTCAATTCTTTTAGCCGAAATTGAGATAATCACTAATGACAATAATAAAAAACATGTCTAATCATTGCAGACAAAGACCTTTTTTATTATTTTTACCTTATAAAAAGCTGTTTATATCTCCATGGTCGCGGGTCGCCACACAGGCAGCCGCCATCTTGCACCGCCATCTTGTCTGCGAAGGCTCATGAAGGACAAACTGCGGTGGCAGCGTCAAAAATGGTTTTAGTTGTAATACTATAAATGTAATATTTGTTGTCTGTCATTGTCGCTGGGATAATTTTACTTATTAAAGCTCATAATCTTACCACTTGAAACATCACTAGCCCTGAAGCTGCTGGTAGACATCGCGGTTGGAATTATCAAAGATTTTTGACACCTGAGAGACACCGTAGCAACTCCTTTGCGTTTGGAAGCGGGGGGTGGGGGKGGGGGGAGGACCAGGAGGATGATTCAACCACTCAACCACTAGATGTCGCTGAAAACAACAAATCCTACACACTGTGCCTTTAAATAACATGAATATTCAATAGCAAAATTCAGTGTCAACTACCATACTTTTTACAATTGATGTAATCAAATATTTTGAATAATCGGTGCAGCACTAGCCTTCATTTCCCACCAAAAGCCATGCTCCTCCAAAGCCCACAGGAAGGGGTGCTGAATCAAACAGTAGTGACGATCTGATCTCACCTGCATGTTGCATCTAATATGTTTTGTCTGTGGGTCTTTTGTGAACAACACAAACGGACATATAGGCTATTTTCTATAATGGTTACGAATCAACTGCCAAAGTTCCGTAGCAGCCTTTAAAGTAGCTAAATTAAACGTTACAGTCAAGGTTTTAGTGAGCATTTCACTGGGCTGCAACTATTGGAGACTAGATGGTGACTCAAATTTGTGATAAATTATGCAGATTTTCTCTTGGTCTCACTGAATTCTGAGTGAGGTGTGCAGCTGCTTTTTGGGAGTCCAGTCTTTGAAAATCACAGCGTATTTCCATGTGCACAGCTTGCAAAACTGTTCTAGGTTGTGCAAGCCATTTTGTTGTCCACTTTGTACCTTCCTTGGCAACATGATTTAATAACCAACTGAAACATATTTTAACTGAAAAAAGGAGGATTTAGACCATTTTTAAAATTTAAATCAGAGAATTATTCATGATCATCTTGGTCATTAGGCCTGGATATTGAGGGCTGTAGACATGGATATTTTCTGTCAGAGTAGAGCCCCCATGCAGATGGTAAAGTACAACCCTAGCACTGTAGTTACATAATCTAAACTGATGTAGGTTCAAGATGAATGTTTCAGATGCCACATGTCACATCATCATTATCTTTCACTTATTCAGGTCTTGGTTTGGTATAGAAGCCTAAGCAAGAAAACCCTGATATTTTATGTCCACTGCCACTTCCAAAAGCTTCTCTAGGAAGACCCCAAGGCAAGATCAGTCAAGAGAAACAATCACTCTAGCATATCCTGGGTCGACCCCGGAGTCTCTGCCAGGAAGGACATTTGTGAAACACCTCCACAGGGAGGTGTTAAGGAAGCATTCAACCAGATGTCCTATGAGCTGCTCCTGGATGTCCTCACCCTCACTTTAAAGGAGGTACGATGCTTTTAAATCCTTCCTTTTCACATTTACATCATTCAGTCATCATCTATATGAAGTGGAACTGCAATGTTTTGGTCTGAATTCAGTTCTGTTTTGAGGTGTGTCTCACATCAACATGTTTTAGTCTCTTTAAACACAAAAGAGGCACTTTAGACCACGCCCCCCTCCAGGTCTCATGCCCAATGATTATCGTCCACCACAGCCCGTTAGGATATTTTTGTAGTTTGATAGTGGAGATATGATTAGCTAGCAGTGCAGAAACTTTTTATTTACAAATTAATTAAAAGATGTCAACATCAGAAGACTTACCCATTACCAGAGGAGAATGCAGACCACCAACCTGCAGAACCACAAAATTACAAAGTTGGTTAGGCATGAGTTCATGAGCTTGTTCCACATTAAACACTGTGACATTATTGTTCAAAATACATAGTAGGGAGTAAAAAAAACTGAACGCACTGAAAAATGTGCCCCAAAAAGAATATAAAGTTGACAAAAAATGATTTCCCCAGTTTTTTTTTTTTTATGTGGAAATGCTCTGACTGTGTATTTGACATTTTAATACCTTGGTCACTGATGGTGCTTTGCAGAGGTGTGACCAAGTCAGTGTTTTGCAAGTCTCAAGAAAGTATCAAGTCTTTATCCTCAAGTCCCGAGTCAAGTCTCAAGAAAAGACAGTCAAGTCTCACATCTGAAACTTGGAATTTAAAATCCCTGCAAGTCTTTTTTTTAACCAATGATGCAATTATGTGTTAAATGTAAATAATAAACCATGTGTTATTTTGGTGGAAAATAAACATTTGTCAGTCTAAATGGGGGTTAAATCTACAGTCTTTGTTGCCAATTTCACATCGCAGTATTAATAAAGACATGTTGTGTGAGTTGAGTTTGCCAGAATCACTACCCAAGACACAAAATAATGTGCTGCACTGTGGGTTAACTCCCCCACTGAGTGTTATGTTCAGGGTCCTTACTATTGTGCATTTTTAATTGCAACAGGAATTTCTGAAAGATAGCAAAGTAACTGGATTTTGTTTTGTTTGTTTTGTAAATGGGCAACATGTGACCCCTGCGCTGCCATTTGATGAGTTATAACTAAAACATAAAAATAGACTTAGTACACTGACTGCAGTAAACAATCTATTTATTATCAATATATTTTCCGGCCTTTTTTTTTAATCTTGTCAATTTGATTGGTTGTGCTGCTTTTCTCTCTCTCTCTCTCTCTCTCTCTCTCTCTCTCTCTCTCTCTCTCTCTCTCTCTCTCTCTCTCTCTCTCTCTCTCTCTCTCTCTCTTTCTCTTTCTCTTTTTCTCTCTCTCTCT